>NW_027466474.1:19320000-19395000 GCF_050575085.1 Anarhichas minor
CATTCAAATTCCTCCTTAAATATCCACATTAGGGGTTTATATATGGTCTCTCATTCTGTTTCAAGTAGCATATGACAATGAGAAGGAAATCTGTAACAAGTTATGAATAAAAGCTCTGCTCTGTATTGAAAGCCAGTGTAAACATGCACATGCTACTGCTATTATGATTAATCACATTTATATTACTATTACTGTTACTATTACTGCTTTTATTATCATTCTATTATATCCACTGCTGCTGTTATTATTAGTCTTCATTTTTCTATTATTATTTCTGCTATTATTGGTGCTACTACTGCTATTACTACTTTCATTATATAATAAATTCATATCATATAGATTGACTATGTTGTAATTCTGTTATGTTGTTCATTCTGTACACATTCACACTTCTATCCAGCCTGATAGAGGGATCCCTCCTCTGTTGATCTCTCTGAGGTTCCTTTATTTCCCGGTAAAGTTTTTTGTTCGGGAGTTCTTCCTTTTTCAAAATGAGGGTCCAAGGACAGAGGATGTTGTATGCTGTACAGATTGTAAGGCCCCCTGAGGCAAATTTATGATTTGTGATTTTGGGCTATATGAACAAATTCAATTGAATTAATATAAAGTCAGAAGAACATGTGCTTTTCTGCATTTCAACCTTAAACCTACTCGTGGACATCCACAGACAGACCTTTAGTCCTCACAGTCAATTTGTGCTGTGTTGCTTAAGAAGCACATAACATACATAAAATATCTGGCAGCTGTCCAGGGTCACTGCAAGCTGAATACCTAAGTACATATAGCCATCTGTCCCTGTTGCACTGTTCCCTCTATTCTCTGCATTTCACTTACGATCTGTCTGTGAAACCCACATGAAACATGCTATTATCTGCATTCTGCATGTTCGGTGTGTCATTTGGAATCTGTGAAGAGACTATGTCTGTGTTTCTGTGCACGTTACATCTCGGGAGCGGTAGGTCTGTCTGTTAACGTGCTTCTTATTGGCTTGGTTCCCTAATGACTGCTGCTTGATAGCTTTTTATTTCTTCATACCCTGAAATGGCTTTACAACACGGCTTTACAACACGGCCAAGGTCAACACGGCGGGATAATGATAAATTAAACTCGTTCTGCCTCTCTCCATCCACACTGGAAGTTTCTCAGTGTGAGCTAATGCCTCATAGGCACGCTTGATTAAATCTATTCATATTGAACACAGCAACATTCAGTTTCCATTCAAATTGTTTTAATGCTAATATGCTGCTGAGTGGGGAATAGGAAAGTGTTAAAAGTGGAGGAATATATATGGCAGTAAATGCTGACAAGGACAATTGAAGCCAAATCAGATGGATTATAATCCAGAGTCAATTACATTTGGATTGAATGCAGTTTAAACTGAAGATAAATGGCACATTTGACCGCCAGAAACTCAGTAAAGTAAAATAAGAAGTTACAAGTCAAGTAGAGTGCAGATATCTAGTTACATTCAAGAGGCCTCGTTAGTTCTACCAGCTGGAGGGGCATTCCATGGTTGTGAAACACTCTCAGATCTGAAGGCCAAACACTGTCTATGTCTACAGAAAACCCTATTACTGTTTTCTAACCTTTTGCGCACTTTATGGATGGTCAGCGTGCTAGATGAACAAACCTGATGGAATGTATCCATTTCTTTTGAAAAAACGTTATTCTGTGTATGTTGGCTGTTGATTTTGGTGGAGTCAAAACAGTCAGGATTGCAGGTGAGATGATGCGCACTGTGGGAGAAAAATGTATTTGTGTCTTGAAATATATTTGTGTAAAATCAATCATATCCATAATTTGAAACGTATCCGTGTATATTCACATTCATACTGTGATAATGGCCTGTTTCATTGTCATATGTTATTCACGTCACTGAGACAGGGGGTCTAGTATAGCGGCCTTGGAGCCCGGGTGAAGATAAGAGGGGGGATGACGTAGATAAACAAGTAAGGCAAGATTTCTAATGCAGGGGATGAACGGGAGCCGGTCGCTGTGATGGCCGGCCAGAGGCGGAATCAGGAGAAGACGAGTGGGGAAGGAGACTGTGGTTAATCCAAAAAACCCTCTGTTATGACTTGTCCGAGGTGCACAGTGTAACTTGTCTAGCTGAAAGTTTAGAGGAGGAGGAGGACATCTCCGAAGGGGGGGGACTTAGGGTAGAATGGAGGTATAAAATAATGTGCAATGCTATTGTGAAGTGAGTTGACTCCGGACAGCTCGGTTTACTTGTATACTTTGTGATGCAAATAAATCTGCGTGAACTGAAGAAAATCCAATCTCGCTTGTGTTCTGTGGGTGTTCGTTAATGAGTTCCTAATAGTGAGATCCTGTGGTGTCTCACCATGAGTCAGATAGAGAACAGTTACTGAGCCAGCCGCTAGGTATTGAGTTTTACCACAAAGTCATAAAGTTGAAGAAGCTGACCCACAACGGGCCTTTAGTGGAGTTTAAAGCCGGTAAAGCCAATTTGAAACGATATCGCTGTACTGTTTACACTAAACATACTATCCGCAAGACATGTTTTTGTTCAAGTGTTGCCTTCAGATCTGCCCACTATCTCCTGTTATGCTACCTGTGCTACCTGTGACCGGCTGTCAGAAACGCTGTCAAAATTTGACATTTTGATCAGGTTTCTAAGCCTCATCTTATGCTCCATTTTTAGATCTTGATACTGCTTGTATCTAGATGTTTTAACAGAGATAAATATCTTAGTCATCACAGGCTTGGATTTGAAGTTTATACATCTACCAGTCCAGTCAACCCACCGAGGCTAGTTTTTAGCTTTTAGCTCTGGGTGCTAACCTGTTGCTTACGCAACAAAGGCTGCAGACTGGGTCAAGTCGAGCTACGATATGCAAAATTAAGCTTAATTTCTGCAGCGGGGCCACTTGTTGGACCTGTGTCACACTGTCTCATCTACTATCCATGGCTCCAGTCTCCTCTCCATTCGACTGTGTCAGCTGCGTCCGCCTGGCTTATAGGATTGCAGAGCTGGAAAGGAGAATCCCCACGCTGTACCAGATCCAAGAAGTCGAGAAGTTCATGGATACCATCACCTTCAGTCAAGCACAAGCCGATACAACCATGTGCCTGAGTGCCCGATACCACAGTTCCCTGCCATGGCAGCTGGGACTGCCTTGCTGCCAGAGTCCGGTGTCACTGCTCACTGTCCGGCTGCTGATGCTCCTCCTCCACTCCATCAGGTGCCGTGGTCCCTAGTCGGTGCTCGCAGTAGTGGAGGGAGGTACTCCCTTCATGCCCCCCTATGCAATAACATCCATCTAGAGAACAAATATGATATTCAAGACCTCCATGACTTCCCTCCTCTGGCTGCGGAGCCCCCTACAGCTCTGCCGCTCTTCACACCCACTAGCCCAGGATGTGGTCATGCATGTTGGCTGCAATGACATTGCAGAGTCCGGTGCTCTTGTCAGCGAGTAGGGCTAAAGTCGCGACGTGTGAACTAGGACTTAGTGATGTGCAGTGGCGCCTGGTGGAAAATGTTCTAGGTAGGGCTGTGCCACATCCAATCAATTTCAGCAAACATCCCACAATGATTTAATGCAAAAACATTAAGGTATCAAAAACGCATTACTACTTTGCAGTTAAATATTTAACATTTATTTCAACACGAAAAAAAGCAGTAAATAACACTTTGACAAACACATCAGGACATCTTATTTTTGTCACCCTCACGGGCAATTCAGTATAATATAATAATATATATATCATGTAATAATATTCAGTATAATATAAAACACACACACACACATATAGCAAATGAGACTGAGGACAACTATGTAGAAGAAGAGATGTTCACTTTGCCTAATATGCAGCTTGACAGAGTTCTCCATGTGTGCCCTGGTGTTCTCATGTTTCCTTACCTCCTCAGACAGGTGCTTCATATCCCTCACTCCGTAACTGTCCATGCTGGATACGATTTTTCCAGCGCTGCTGAGACATGCAGACAGGCGCAAAGGATATATTTTGCGCAGATATCATATACACATATATATTTACACATTACTGGGTGCATTCCATATTTCAAAAACACAAATATTGACAATTTGTATAATTTTTAGTTTTTTGTGGCTCAAGGGGGGGGGGGGGGCGGCGCCCTAGCGCCCTCTATTGGCCAGCCGCCACTGGTGATGTGGCTTTAGTGACAGCAATGTCAGTAGTTCACCCTTTTGGTGCAGATGAAAACATCTCAACATATATTGGATGGATTGCTATGTGTATCTCGTGTGCCTAGGCTACATTGAACACAAAACGTATGCGGACCAATGGCAAAGCAGCTTGTAACAATTCACCTAATTATATGAACCTAAAAAGGGAAAAGTACATACGCTAAAATTAAGGGCACGGGTGGATCTGAATTGGTAGGTTGAGCCTATATCTGCCTGATTAACTTGGTGGAAGGTACAAAACCACGCTGAAATGATCTCTCTATTATAAGGGTAGACCACACCAGACACCAAAGAAACCACACTGCCAGGTAAATGTAACACAGTATATTAATATGAATCAATATTCATTCGGCATAGGTACGAACAACCAAAACCAAAATAACCGTGAGGCTCCCGCCGTACTCCGGCACAATAAATGAAACATTTACAACAACGATCACCCAAACCCCGAGTCCCATTAGTTCAAAAAGTTCCTTCAAGTAACGAAAAACAGTCCGATGACAAAAACAATCCCCGAGACAAAGTCAATAACCGACGGAAGCGTGGCGGGACGCCGCGGTCCCTTTGTCCACCGAACCCGCGCTACCTCACCACAGCTCGTCCCGATGGTGGCCCTCTGTGCCGTTCCCAGTGAAGACTCCAGCCTAATAATCCTTGAAACGCTTGCTTCGGGTCCTTGGCTGAGCAATCGCCGGCAAACCGTGCTCTCCTGAGTCCACTGAACGCAGCTTGCTTCCTCCGGTCTGCGCGCACAAACTTCTCTCGTGTCACTTCCCCCCCGACACAATTTATGCAAACCAGGTCAACCATAACAATAACAATAATATATCCTATTAATATCCTGTGTTTATAATTACAGGCCACTAATAACAGTACAGTACTTTATATAGGTGAAGGAACATAACCCACAGGTTCCCCATTCACATTTGCTGTACACACAGGCAGACTTTTGTGATCATTACAAGCTGCCACTACACTTCCACTTTAATTATCTTAACTGGCTACACAGGGCAGCGCCTAAGTGGTGCGTCATGGAGAACCGCTCTACAAGAGTAAAAATAGGCCACTCTTCTATTGCTAATTTGTACGTAAGCGTTACGAAAAAAATTCAGTTTAACAATGAGAATCACAGTCAAAAAAGTAGAAACATAGTAATGATAATTTAATCAAAGTACATTGCGTCTCAATGGACCAAAAGATTAGCAATCCATACTTTCTGCATTTTAGACTATTTAAAATTAAAATCCACAAAAACAAAACAAAGCCAACGAGACACAAGAAGAGAAGGAAGGGGGGTCAGAGATTGTAGAGGTGAAAAATGTCAAAAAAGATTGCCACTTATTATAGAACTTATTAGAATTAGCTCTCACTGAATATCTAATCGTCTCCAGCTTTATACAGGGCATGATATCACTGAGCCACAGAGTGCTAGAGGGAGCTTTACTTGGCAGTAATGAAGTGAAAAGCTGGAATATCAAATAGCTTTGAGGTGTAACCAAAGATGGCAATATGGGGAGAGACATTTATAGTTAGCAAAAGTATTTTTGACATAGTATCAAAGTACTTCTGCCGAAAGCCAAATACTAATGGACAAGAATACAACATATGGGTTCGATTACAGGATAAAGCATGACATTTATCACATCTTTCCATGATGTTGAAATATATTTGTGACAATAAAACATGAATTCTAAAGACTTTATTCAAACTTTAGAGTTTAACGTCTAAAGAGACCTTGAACGGTATGAATGTGGGACGAGCACCACGCTCCCCGGCAGTCCGACTTTCTGTCATAGGACAGGAGTTTGTTGTAATCTTTCGAAATTAGTGACTTAACTGAGAAACTCATTTTACAGCTGACCATAAGGTGAGGAGGGGAAAGATGGAAACTCATGTATAACTCAATGTATAATCTGAAAATATAGAAAGAGATGAGAGGGTGGGAGATGAAATTTGCTTGATGAAACTGCATAGCTAGGGAAAATCTCAACCGTATTCAGATCTTTAAAAGAAATTGAATGTGTAAACCGGAGTCAAATTCCATGTATGCGTACGCATACAATTAGAGACAGAAAACTGAAGACTAACAGCACTTTGGATCTCAGATATCACAGGTCGAGCTCCTGAACTGAACTGGATCTCTAAGACTGAACACAATTTTCTGAACTAAGAGTATCCCGGAACTCCTGTTTTCTATACTCTACTTAAAATCAATGAAAGCTTGGTTACAGGCCGACCTACTGTAGCCAGCAATGATTCTCTACCAGAGCCATTATCTGACGATGTTGATCATTTTCTTAAACCATATGTTCAGAAGCTTCCATCATATATTAAGGACTCCACGGATTTAAGAGTTATCTAAAGGTGTCATTTAGGCCAGTGGTCCCCAACCACCGGGCCGCGGACCGGTACCGGGCCGTGGATCATTTGGTACCGGGTCGCACAGAAAGAATAAATATTATATTATTTCCGTTTTATTGATTACCAGAGTCTGAAAGAAGTTTTATTTTGAAAAATGACCGGATTCTCTCGCAATTTCATCCGCCTGTGCCTCTTGACATGTCAAGACCCAGGAGTAATTGTGACACGCCAAGCCCGCTCTGCAGAATATGTGGCGGCAGAGGATCAGCTGCTGGAGATTGTAAATGACGGTGGCCTTAAAAATATGTTTGAGACAACAACTCTGCTGGTGTTTTGGATTAAAATCAAGGCTGAATATCCTGAGATCACCACAAAAGCACTGAAATCCCTGCTTCCATTTCCAACATCCTATCTTTGTGAAGCGGGATGTTCTGCAGTGACGGCAATCAAAACAAAATTACGGAGTAGACTGGACATCAGGAACACACTTCGGGTGTCATTGTCTCCCATTACCCCCAGATGGGACCGTCTCGTTGCAGAGAAACAAGCTCAGGGCTCCCACTGATTCAGCGTTATGGTGAGTTGTATTTATTTATGCATTTTATATTTGTTTTTCCGCCACACCTTGAATGCCGGTCCGTGAAAATATTGTCTTACATGAAACCGGTCCGTGGTGCAAAAAAGGTTGGGGACCTCTGATTTAGGCCACCAACACTAATATCTCCCATGACTTGAGAATTAATAAAAGACTCCCACCCCATGAATTTATCAAAATCAATGTAATTAACACAATGACAAGAATAAACTTACAACATTACATAACAAGCAGGTGGAATAACATAATATCCAAATAACATGCACTGGGGGACTCTGAAGCGTCTGTCTGAGGGAAGAAGCTGGTATTCAGGGTGGAGGACATAAGTGGGATCTGAAATAATCTTCTGGGCCTGTCTGATGATAGTTTCATCAAAGACAGCCTGGAGTGTGGGATGCTGTCTGACTCCCATGATTTTCATGGCTCTTTGTGTTAGCCGGGTGATCTGGGCTTTCAGCTGTACACTGAGGTTGCCAAACCAGGCCGAGATGCCAAACCGCAGGATGCTCTTAACTATGGCGTGGTAGAAGAGGAGCAAGACTTTCTGGTCGACACCAAAGACCCTCAGCCTACGAAGGAAGTGTAGCCGCTGTTGGACCCTAGTGCAGACATTTTCTACCTGAACACTCCATGTCAGTTTGTTGTTAATGTGTATACCCAGGTATCTGTAGGAGTCAACCTGTGCTATGTTCTGGTCATGGATAACCCCTGGTGAGTGGTCTCCAATGTATTTGGGGTCGAATACCATCTTTTCTGTTTTCTTGACATTGAGGATGAGGAAGTGTTTGTCGCACCACTGGACAAAGTTCTGAGTCTCATGTTTGTATGCAGCTGAATCTGATGTGTCAGACATGAGACCCAGGATGGCTGTATCATCAGAAAACTTTATCTGATGATACAGCCATCCATGACAGTTGTGTTGTCTGCGAACTTCAGGAGTTTAACAGATGGGTATTCTGAGGTGCCAGTTGTTAGTGTAGAGGGAGAAGAGCTGTGGGGAGAGCACACATCCCTGGGGGGCGCCAGTGCTGAATGTGATTTTTCTCAGCCTCACCTGCTGCATCCTGTCTGTCAGGAAGTTTGTGATCCACTGACAGGTGGAGGCTGGCACAATGAGCTGGGAGAGTTTGGGTTTAAGTATTTCTGGGATGATGGTGTTGAACGCTGAGCTGAACTCCACAAACAGAACCCTTGCATGTGTCCCCGGGGAGTCGAGGTGTTGCAGCAGGTGTTGCAGGGCGACGGGCCTGTAGTCATTTAATCCTGTGATGGAGGATTTATTGGGGATGATCGTGGAGCGTTTGAAGCAGGAGGGGACTTCACAGAGCTCCAGTGATCGGTTGAAGATCTGCGTGAAGATGGGGGCCAGCTGGTCAGCACAGACTTTCAGGTAGGAGGGTGACACACCGTCTGGGCCCGGAGCCTTCCTGATCTTCTGTCTGTGAAAGAGCGGAATCACAATCTCTTCGCAGATCCTCAGTGACGGTGAGGAGGCAGGGGGTGAAGGTGGTTGTTTGATGTCAGAGCAGTTGTGGGCTTATGGGCTTAAGAGTGGGCTTATCAAACCTGCAGTAGAACACATTCAGTTCGTCAGCCAGTTGGTGATTCTCTACAGTGTGAGGGGATGGTCTCCTGTAGTTGCAGTGGTGGGCCATCAGGGCCTGCAAGGCCTTCTCTGCTGGCCTAAACAGAATCACAAAGTTATAGCTATTTTATAATTTAATATTTTTTCTTAAATACACTACCTGTATTATAATTTATAAAAATATTTTCCCCATTATCTTATTTTCTCATTGCACAGCTACTACTCAAAAAAATGATTATACTGAAAACGTTGACACTATGCTTTTCTATCACGTTGAGTCAGACTGAATAAATTGACTAATCCTTATGTGATTTGATTAAATAAAGTTAAAGCGAACTTTTACATAAACCTTATCTATTAATTCAAGTATTTGTAATAAATCACTAAATGCATACAAGAACAGTTCTGAAGGCTTTATTGCCAATACATTCAAATGTGTAAAATGCACTACGACATGGCTGTAGACCAAAACTCAAAATTGAAATGTGTAAAATGCGCTTCGACATGGCTGTAGACCAAAAATTCAAATGTGTAAAATGCACTACGACATGGCTGTAGACCAAAACTCAAAATTGAAATGTGTAAAATTCGCTATGACATGGCTGTAGACCAAAACTCAAAATTGAAATGTGTAAAATTCGCTATGACATGGCTGTAGACCAAAACTCAAAATTCAAATGTGTAAAATGCGCTACGACATGGCTGTAGACCAAAAATTCAAATGTGTAAAATGCGCTACGACATGGCTGTAGACCAAAAATTCAAATGTGTTTAAAATGCAACACCGTATAACATGTATAACACAAACTGGTGAGTCACAAGTGGCTTCATTAGTCATTAACAGGTGAACAAAATGTCAATGTCCAACACGCCAAAATGTGGCTAGCTCTGTCCTTGTGAGCTCACTGAAGCATCTTAATTTTAAGTGCTTGGACCTTTGGGTACAGTTTCTTGCCATCCAAGTTCATCAAGACTTTCTGGAAGAACTCAAATGTGAATTTGAGTTCCTTGGGATAGCTCAGGTTGAGTGTGTAAATCAGGCCAAAAAGCATGGCACATCCAAAGGCAATGCTTCTCAGATTGCTCAGCAGCTCCACACCCTCGATCACCACTCCAACATCCTTTGGCTCGTCCTCTTTATCAGCACCTTCTTTTAGAATTACGTAAAGCCCCATGGTGGTCCATGAAATCTCTCTCTTAGCTTCCTCACTGTTGACGTTCTGATGGTGAAAAACAAATTGACCATTTTGAGATAAAGAAAACATTGCAAGTTTAACGCTAAAAGCTCACGGTAACATGCTATTACTCACCAAGTACTCCTTGATGACAGCATTGCTGTCCTCATTGAGGTAGACACACAGACTTCTAAGGACACAGTCCCTCTTGAGTTCAATGTCCTCACTCTGCAAAAGAAGGCATAACAAAAATGATGAGTCTCCACTTTAAGACATTTTCCTGGACATTGTTCATAACCCTCTTATTCTTACCCAAGGGGTTACTTTATTGACACTTGACAGGAGGCATTTGTCATTATGACACATTCTGGCAAATTAAAAAGTAACCTACACTTGAAACCTTTATCAACGGCGTCACAGCGCTAAATCCAACTTGTATTTCATTAGTAATAAGCTATATTATTATAACCCTGTTAAAACCAGCATTACAAGGATTTTATTTTGTCAAAAGATTTTACTTGGCTAAACAACGCAAACCATTCAATATACTTGCCTTAGCTGTCTGAGCCATGAGGAGTCGGATCTTCCTTCCAGTAGCTCCTCCTCTTTTGCTGATGACCTTCATTATGTTGGCTGTGTATTTGTCAAGCTGTGCCAGGAACGTGGCTTGAAGCGGCAAAGTTGTTATACGCATGACTTCTGCATTTATCTGAAACAAACAGTGAAAGAAAAGAGGTATACATGGGAGACAAGTAATGAAAACTTTCATGCTCTGAGAGGAATTATTTTCTGAGCTGAAAAAAGGACAGCCAACTATAAAAAGGTGAGACATAGCACTTGGGCACCATATTGAAATGCTCTTGGGCAGTTGAATAGCAACCAGCCAAAGTAGAGCCCTTGAATAGCAACCAGCCAAAGTAGAGCCCTATCTTCTTGAATGGGGAGACACTTGATTTTTACTTGTATCTATTGTTGAGCAGGCCAACACTTGTGTTGCTGTGCTTGCACTGTTGTCATTGAACTGTTGCCCCCTACTTGTACAATCCATCAATACCAAAGTTATACAGCTAAGAAGAAATTATCAACATGAAAAACATTTTAGAGTTGGATTTAGAGTACAAAACATGTCAATACAGAATAGAATAGCCTTTTCCCCAGGGGACAAACAGTATCGGCACATAATTGGGGCAAGCAGTTCTACATCAGTGGAGCAGTGTGCAAAATATCTAACATTAATACTCACTTCACTCACTGTAAACAGGGCAGGCCATCTGTTTACAAATTCAGAAATCACAGGTGAGTCCTGGACAACCTCCTGACGTCTGTAGGAGAAGGTCTTCTGCATTTTCGCCTTGATCACAGCATCATTATTTCTCTTTTTCACCTCTGTCAGGAGAGATACCCTTTCATCCTCAAGACTCTCTCTTGTTTCCCCGATAGGGAGGAAGTTGACCTCTGCTTTTCTTGGTTTTTTAATGTTCGCAGCTGCTTTTTCTTGACCTTTGCGCTTGTTCTTGAGAGTTTACACTGACCTCAGGGTATCCAATCTTGTTAAGTTTTGTGCGAAAATTAGCAACCTTAGTCTTCCATCCCTCATGTCCTGCACGAGTTCCTCTTTCCTTCAAGCATGGATGGGCATGCACCAAGACCTCAGCAGCCTCTTCAATTTGGGAATCACTGGGATATGCCGTGTATTTGAAGATCTCTTCAGCCATGGCTATAAGGATATCCATTCTTAGCTTTGGTGGAGGGGTAAGAAGAGTGCCATTTGCTGTGAATTCTGCATTTGCTCTTTGGAGTTGAATTTCAGCAAAATATGAAAAGCAGGGAACAATGAAGAGTGGAGGCCAAGAACAGGTTCTTGACTCTGGAGCTGGATCTAAAATGACAGTGTCTGCACTGCCAATCGAGTGGTCAGAAGACAAGCTGTCTTGGTCAAGAGATGAAGAGTTGAGGGGGTGCGCTGAAGTCCTTCCTGGGGTCACAGAGCTGTGGGATGTTGTGGGTGAAGTTATTGGCGTGCTGCAAGATGGTGGAGTCCCTGGAATGGTTGGGCTAGTTTCTTCACATGAAGAAAATATCAGTTTCAGAGTATCCCTGTCTTGAATTTCACTGGTTGACATAAGATTGAGATATTCATTTTTAAAGTCTGTATCCTTGTATTGGATCCTGAAATGCTGTTTGAGTCCAAAAGCAGTCTTCATCTCAAGGACAAGTTGATCCACAGACGCTGGTATCTCTGACATGAGTGTAAGTTTTCTGGCATCATCTACACCAAAAACGACCCTCAGATGGACAGGACTTGACATTTTTCAATGTATTCTAGGGAATAAATACAGGACACAAAAGTTAGGAATTGTACTGAACCATTACTGCAGCTTCATATTACAACTTCAACTAATGGATATTTTTATCATCAGTTAATCTGAGGTTCCAATTGGATCACTCAAAACTGTAGAAGCCTAGGACTCCCTTGTTACTTTGCGATGGCTGTATATTCAGTGTAGCCTGCAGGTCACGTTTTCTGTATTCGGCATTTAGGCAAATTTAAGTTCACTGGATTGTGAATTAGCTGAAATTGCATGCCCACACAGTATCTGCTATCATCTTGTAGTGTGATAGATTTTCACAAAAAAAACAACAACAAATTTAACATAATTCAATAATCTTTCAGATGATTGCCTAAGTCGTCATGCGATTATTTGTTGCACCCCTACTTCATATGATTAGTAAGAAAGAAAAGTCTCATTATAGACCTACCTTAAACAATGATGTGCCTTTTCAAGGTAACCAACCGTCTCACACCTACAGTGTAGTCACAGAGTGGATAAGCATCTGCCAGGTCTTCAAGATCAACAAGGGCAACCTCTCTATTAGGAGATATGGTCAACTCATAAGCTCTGAAGTGCTCATGATACCACGCACATAATATTCTTACAACAAAGCTCAAACTGTTTTTAACAATGCACATTTGAAGAATTTCTGCAAACTCAGGCAAACCACCAGTTGAACCATAAGGAATTAGCATGCCAATTCTGTAATGGATTCCTTTGTTGGTTACATTTTTGGCAAGATGCACCTCATTCATCTTGGGGTATTTCTGCCTAAGGCTTGCCACTACTTCCTTGTTGAGTACATCCACAGGAAGTGTGGAAACATTTGCAACTTCCAATGTGGAAGTGAGGTGGGATGCATTGATATGATATGCAATCATTTGCTGATGTTTGGCTGCTAGTGTGAGTGGTATATTCTTGAAACAATTTGTATGACGAGCAACTTGCTTAAAGAAACTATGCTTTGCCTCAAACCTCATAGTCCATTGCCCTACTAAAGGCCCAAAACATTCGAACATTTGAGGGTAATGTTCAAGATAGTGATGTTTTGGTAAGAGTCGTGCAGGAAAAAGCTCCACGAATCTATCTCTGTGTTCTGCAATTTTGCAGTCCAGGTAGGCAATGGTCTCGTTATTATGAAGAGGGGCAACAGCGAGTTCAACTATTTCTTTTAAATCAAGCAACACAAGCCAAGCAGGCTCTGCCTCTAAAATCAAGTCTCCAATTATAAATGGGAGCAACCTCAATAAATTCCAGTTTTCATGAGCATTTCCTCCAATGGTCCTTTTAGTAGTGTAAGTTTGTGGTATAATATGAGGTTTATTAGTTATGTCCCCCCACTTATATGGAAAGTTGAGGATTAATTTGTTAAGAGTGTGAAGAGACAGATACTTTTTGGAAATGAATACACCAATGCAGAGGGCAATCTCAACTGGAACTACACCCTCAAATAAGTCATGAACAATATCAGGAGGGTAGCCCTGAGTAACATGAAAATAAGATAAGTTCTTAGTAAAAGCACACTCTCTTTACTCCACAACAGATGGTTGAGTTCTCCCTTGCAAATGTAATGTGCCTCTCATGTATGTCTTTTGTTCGAAGGTTAAATTTACCTGACTGAACAGCATTAGCCTGAATGTCTGATTTCTGACCTGTACAAAACCTGCAGAAGTAGACACCAGAAAAGCTTTCAATGAAACCTGCTAGTCCATGAGCTCCTAAATTATCTGCAATAACAGTCTGCACTGTGCCTTTCACAAACTCTCCGAGACCTGAAATTAAAACACCATGTGTCTCTAAAACAACCAAATCCTGTAAAAGAGGTTCTAAGATTTGTCCATACCCATATACCTTTACATCAGTAGTCTTGCATAATAGAGCCAAGTAGATGGAAGAAAGAGCTGAATGAGATCCAGGTGGTAAATTATTCAAAATCCAGTACACACCACAAAGTTTGAGTTTTTCTGGACGTGCCTAAGGGGTTGCAAACCTCAAAGTCATCAACATACAGCGATACAGATATTCTTATATCCTTACCAGTGAAAAAACTATTTTCTTTAAAGTAAATTCCGTCTCTTATTGATTTGTACTGCACTACACTTGAGGTATTGTCCTGTGGGTATGGGTTACACTTTCTAAAATGTCACTGTTACTTAACAGATGCTGCAGAAAACGCAAAATAGGAATATACTGAAATGTCCTATTGGTCTTAGGATCAAGGATGTACTCAACTGGGCTCACCACATTGAAGTGCTCTTTATAATACTGTTTCCTTTTGTAAGCTGTAGTCAGGGGGCCATCTTTTGCAAAGGCTTTGGCCAAAGGATTGGACTTGCACACTACTTGAGCAAGCTCTTTGACAACTGACTCATCAACTTCAACACTATGATTTTTAAGAATGTTAGATAGGGTATTAAAGGTGATCGGAACAGATGGGGAACTTAACAAATAGTGTAATTCATGCAGTAATTCATCAATAGCTGTGGCCGGCACAAACAAAATATGTTCTAACTTCAATATAACCGAGGCGACATTCTGCTCAATAACCTTGGGAAGATCTTCAATACTGAAATAGCTTTCTGCATCTAAATCAGTTTCAGATTTTACATCTGCAGCACCAGAAGCAACATCAACAGAATTGTCTGATTCCTGTAACCCAGCAAATACATTGACAACCTCAGCTTTAAAATCATTTAAAGAATTGGGTTTGAAAGGTATTGTAGATGTTAGTTTTAAACACACACCCTTTAAACATGCATGTTACAGTTTCATGTCTTCGTAAATGTACGTTTACATGACTGAAGTAATCTCGTTCATTTGAAAGCTCATGACATGAACACAATTGACATGAAAATGAAGATAACTCAGGTTGCCCTGAAGATGTTTGAGTTTTGTGAGTACGGTATATATGACTCAAAAGACTGTTCCATAACCTAAATGTGCAAGGACAATTAGAGTACGGGCAGGGATACCTGAACCTGTTCCCATAATGGCCATGTTTTAGCCTGCAATGTTGAAGCAATTCATACCTACTTCCTACTGATTTTCCACACACCTTACATTCCCATACGCCCATTCACATATTCCACCTAAAACAGAAAAAGAAGAACAAGGTCAAGATAGGCAACATGTCTGCAGAAAACTATGGCTTAGTTAATATAGAACTTATCAATGCTATCATATGTTATGTTACTCACCTAAATTGAGAGGTTGCCTATAAAACATGTGAGCTACTTTGTTGATTTGGCCTCGAAGTGTTGTACCTGAAAGTAATGGAAAATATTACAAGGTTAGTTTTCAACCAGGATGAGAAATAACCAGCTGCAGAGGGGTGTCTGTGTGTCTGATCTGTCTGATCTTGCATTGTACATATTTTATTGTATATTATTCCATATTTATTTGTCATTTGTTGTCAGTACACCAAATCACATTCCTTGCATGTGAAACCTTAACATTAATTGGTAATTAATTGGATTCTGATCTTAAGTTAACATGACATTTATTTTATTTATATTTTCAGGCCACCGCAGTATAACAAGCCAGCGAGTGACGCAGTTTAGCTGGTACTGAGCTCGAGCAGCAGGTGCCAGCCGGTTAAGATGTAGGTAGCCTGTGTTAGCAAATGACGCAGCCTAAGCGGAATTAGCCTAACCGGCGGTAGCCTAACCATTAGTAGCAGAAGGGCGTTCCGCCTCGGGGCATCGTGAAACGAAGCCTAGTATCAGACGCGGGTTGCGACAAGCCCCGCAGTGCACTACAACCAGTGTTACCTTTCACGCGGTGTTTCTAGCTAGATCTGAGCCAGATAGCAAGTGCTAAAGAACCGTGATGTGACGAGCCACATGGTGGAAGTTAGCTATTGACGCACGTAGCCTGAGCGGCTGCAGCTTGGCAAGCAGAGTGTTCTCTACCGAACGTCCTCTGCTTTAGAAGCAACGTCGCGACGAAGCCAGACATATTTCACAATCAGCGCCACTATGTTAACCGGCGCCAAAGCCGCTAGCTCGTGCTAAATCATATAGCAGGCCATTCTGCATTCTCAGACACGTGCTAACCTAAATTCACCAACCTCTCAAATATAATTGCCAAAAGAACCATATCCGTCTTCGTAAAATAAATACTTCTAAAATAACATATTACTTAAGATGGCAAATGATTGGACTTACCTTATAAGTTCGTCCTGCTCGGTCGGTCAGAAACTGATCAGAATGCCAAGTCCACGCTCAGAGGTCGGTGAAGTGGCGTTTCCTTACGCAGAGCGCCACTTTATGATTCAGTCAAGTAAAGTTTACTTGATTTGTCTACATTCAGGTTATACTAAAGTATATTTACGTAATGTTTAAGTGTTTGAATGAATAAACTTTTGATTTCATACATGTTACATTTTACTTAAAAATATTATTTAATGTTTATGAGGGCCAAGAATCATTTTTTTGAGTTGCTCTGCTTCCAGTGCAGCTTGTTTTAAGTAGAGCTCTTATCCAATCAGATTTCACCTCTGTGTCTCAAAGAAGAGAGGCCCGAGGCCTGCAGACTCACAAGTGAATCCCTTTGCAGTTTAAGTGAATGGTGACGATATTGTTGATTGTCATCTCATCATTGTCAGTCTCCAACCAATCAGATTTGTATGAATGGTATTTCTTGCTGACAGCGTCGGAGAAGCGTTGCACATTTTATGGCTGGGAATGTGTTTCATTTTAACTGAGCGTCTTGGTGTTTGGAGCTACGCTACGCTAACCTGAGGACACCATAGCATTTGAAAACTTTTGGAGAGACTCAAGTGGATCTACAACTCAACGAACACGTTCACAGGGAAACAGCTCCACAACCGCGGCCTGGCGTGCGGTCTGCTCCGGCCGGCGGGCGCCCCGGCAGAGGTGCACGGTGGGGAGATCCCGGCCCCGCTGCGAACCTGCCGCAGCAGACCGTCGAGATACAACTGGGGAGGCTCGACTGTCATCACTGGCGTCCATGAATCGAGAAGGACTTCTTACTGGAACTGAAATGATGTACTGGGATTAAACTCTTTAAGTTTCGGTAAGTGACAAACTGCGTTTGTTTTTTTACATAGTAACGTTACTACTGTTCATTTGTCTATCGTGTCGTTATTATGAATAATATTTGAATGGCTCGTGCTCTTGTGTGGTGGAATGCCTGGATCCGCTGCAGGTTTGCTGGATTGATGTGTCATAATGAGGTTATTAGGAGGTAATTCAACTGTAGTAGGACAGCACAGAAGGCCCAGGTATACAATCCACGGCCCGCCACTGGTTTACGTACTAATGAAGTCACATACGTGACTTAAAATAACTCAACATGTTGACTGGTGGTTTCACACGGGACACGGACGGCGGTCCGTGCTCTTCATACCATGTAACCTGACTTCCTCTTTTCTCACTTGATAAATACAGGCTATGAACAGATAAAACCAAAGCTATCTGTATAGACAGAGACCACTGGAGAGAAGTGAGAAGATCAATATAATTTAGTATTTTGGATGATTGACTCTTTAAGTGTGAACTTTATTTGGTCTCTCTCATTGGCTCAATACACAAGAAGGATGATAATCAATAATAAAGAATGAAATGACCCTTTGCCAAATATGTATGTGTGTGTGCATTTCTCCCCAATGTTGTGTGCTTCTCCCCCAACATGACAGTGTGACCCTGATGAACAGATAAAGGGACAGAGCTGTAGCAGGGAGGGAGGATGGAGGTGTGAGAGTGCTTGCTTTTCACTTCCGTGTTCATCCATCCATCTCTCCCTCCTCTCTCCTGGGGAAACCACACTCCATTGGCTTTAAATATTCCACTTTCTCTCATTTCTATTCCCCATCTCTCTGACCTTTTCCAGATAGCTCTCTCTCATTTTCATTCTCCATCTTGCTGACCTCTCCCAGACAAGCCAGCCAATTATTTCCACTTTACACCCATAAAGAGCAGCGGGGTGCAGCCACGGTCACACAAGGGCACAGAGGACATATGGTTGCAGAGCAGCCCCTGTGTGTGTGTGTGTGTGTGTGTGTGTGTGCGCTGCTTACACTTAATACAAGAATCAGTGTCCCATCATCTGCCGAAGGGACTGCAGCTGTTTCAAGGTATCAAAGTAATTTTCTCAAAACATCGCACCCCTTTATCCTCCGTACTGCAAACTGTCAGCTGGGTCTTCATTTGTTAAAACAAACTACAGTAGAGTTCAAAATGAAATGAAAGTGGATTTTTCTTTGTCATAAACTGTGAACAGGCTGCAATACATCAGGAAATGTGTTTTTCTGTCTCTCTGAATTGTCAATACCTACAATGTGTAATCACAGGAAAGAAGAAGGAATGGCAGCACTTGTTCCCTGGCTCATTTATTGACTTTGTTTCATTTAAACAGTGCTCTTTTCTCAGGTGAAAGAAACAAACTGCTACACTGCACAGGCTATTGCCTCACTCATTCCATCCATCCAACATCTGGGCCAGAATATTTCAACTGTTTCAACTGCTGCTCAGAGCCCGTATTTACCAAGCATCTTGAAAACTGGTATAAAAAAGAAATCCCTGTTTTTTGGACCTACGTTGAAGACTTGGAGCGAATGCAAATCATCAACTTTACTAATTTAGCCAATGACTCCTGTCTCAGATCAAATCTAGGAGAGCCCTAACAATTGACTGTATGTAAAGATGGAAGACATGACGGCACCCCAAAAGTCAAGCCAAGACATCTGATCGCCCCCTGGTGGCTGGCTGCAGTATGACTCATTAATCCCGCTCCCTCCATGTTAGCGGATGGGACATGAGCCAAACTCAAAAATCAAAGATCATGTCAAATACATTTTCCCAAAAAAGGTTTCTGTCATTTTAAGTAGTTCTTAGCTTGCAGATTCCAGGTGTTCATTTAAAGCGAGGTGTGATGTCATGATTGACAGCTGCTCTGTGAAGGATAGTCACACAGACGGAGGCTGACAAACTATGAAAGATTTAGCTGAAATGGGAAAAGATATAGCGCATATAGCTAGCTATAGTGTGATCAGTGACAGTAAAGTCAGCAAGGTATCGTATATGTAAACAGTGTACACCACAATAATGTATACGATTACGTAATTATACTTAGTGTCTGTATATATGAATAAAGTATAATGCCATAAACAGTATTCCGCATTTAAACATAATCCAGTATAATGTAGTAGATTATCATACAGTATTGGATACACAATACAATATAAGGGGAAGTAACATAGTAAAACATAATATAAATTATTCTACTGCAATACAAGATATAGATGTATGTTCTAAACCATTGCTTTTACTGTTCAAATAAATAAAACCCAGGGTTTTTAAAATAAGTGAAAACTACGTTTGGTTTTGTGTCTTTACATATGGTCAGATACTTGTGCGATATTATTCATATTTTACTCAAATCAAGCTCAAATGGCGTCACCAGGTTTTTGACTAACGACTGTCAAGATCATAGACTATATAAGAATGACAAGGTAGCCCCGCCCTAAAGCATACCCTGCTTTATGGTGTATTTGACTCTAAATGGACCATCATTTACTAAATGAACATCATGCTGTATTGAAGAAGACTTGAAACTTGAGATTGAGACCATAAACTCATATTTACAATGTTTACTGAGGTAATAAATCAAGAGAGAAGTAGAGTCATTTTCTCATAGACTTCTATACAACCAGAGGAGTCGCCCCCTGGTGGACACTAGAGAGAATGCAGCTTCAAGGCATGAAGCATTGACATCACTTTATAGAACCAGAGGTTATGTTTTGTCCATTAATGAGAACGGCCACTCAGCTATTGAGGTCACATCGATAGCTAGCGCTAGTCTCCTCACTAGCCAACACCTCCATCTATAATCACAACCATTACCATCAGAACTGCCCTTCTCTCCCTGCTCCAAGTCCACGGCCCCGGGAAGCGGTAAGTTCCAGGCTAGGTCAGCTGTAAAGCCACTTTCTGGATGCACTCTAGTGCAAATTGGTCTTTAATCTAGACAACAACATCGCTAGTGTGCAGAAGCCCACAGGGCTCGAAGTCCCTCCCAGGTGAATAATCACCTGCTACTGCTCCTTCCTCTTATAATGGTAAAGTAACAGCGTCAAAGTGATGAGCAGAGCTCATGGCTGGTGGTGCAGGACCGGATGCTGCAGTACTGGCAGAACAGTTTGTGGCTGGCCTCATAATCCTGTTGGCCCTTTTTCTGCACCGCTGGCTGTAGAGGTCCTCCATGGATGGCAGCTCCACAGGTCTGGATAGGTGAGACAACTTACAATACAACACACTCTCTCGCTCTCACACACGCACACACACACACACCACAGCTGTCAAGTGCAACTAAAGATTTTCATTGGTCGCACCGGTGCTCCTGACATCAAGGTGTCTCTGTGTTAAACTGCACCCCGTACATCACAACCTTAAAACACACCACTAATTCAAATTTAAAAAAATGGTGCGTGCCGTTACACTGAGCCCGACACACAAATTCGATCTGATCACTTCCACATAACAGTGCGAACAGTCTGTTTTAAAGGTCTGATTTGAGGAAGAAATTGGATTTGCCTGCAGTCTGAACATAGCCATTGAGTTGTTAAGATTATTTCCCCTCTATACTTCTCACATGGTTTCATTTAAATATCTTTTCGTGGCCCAAAATTCTTCACCAAATGTATAAAAAAAATAAGCAAAGGTCAGAAAAAAGATTAGTACAGCAGAGATATTCTTATTTTTGTTCCTTCCTGCTTCATTAATCATCTCGCTTCCCCTCAGATTTATCTTGTGGCCCCCGACTTCTTGTGAACCACTGGACTAAACTAGCTAACTATTTAAAAACCAGCTAAAACTCATCAAATCAGAATGAACAATCGAATAATATTGAATCTGATAATTTATCACTTTTCTGCAGAAATAGCAGTTACTTTTTAAACTTAAAGTACAATTTGCTGATAGTATGACGTCATGTTCTTGCAGAACTTTAACTTGTGGTGGAGTGTTTGCTTTACAATTTATTTATAGTTGTTTTGATCTGGATTCAACAATGTGTGAAATCCGTGGTGACGCCTGCTGTTATCATGCAGCACTGCTGTGTAGGTTGTTGTGTGTGTGTTGGTTAGTTTCTGAGTCTATGAACGAGAGGAACGGTTACTCATGCTCTCTCTTGGTGTGCTCACCCTGTGGCATCATGCAGGATGCAATAAAACACATTTTCTCTTATGTTGTTGGTACTCATTGGTTTATGTTATTCACCAAAAGGAAATACTGTCGGTCCACTGATCCCAATTAAAGGCAGGGTTAGTCATCTTGAGAAACTAGCAAGAGTACGCTAAATATCTCCAAATCATCCAACCTAAAACTCAGCCCAGTGTCAACTCTTTTACAATGAAAGTAGCAACGGATCCAAAAGTAGCTAAATCTAGCAAGAAGGTCTCCAAGTCGGCAACACTGTTAGTCCGTCCATTCAGGCCTCCCACCATAATGATCATTATGAACTTAAAACAACCAACATGGCTGCTGTTACAACTCACAACTGTTAAGATAGCAGCTGGTGGAAGACGAACAATGAGTGCTGTGACGACCCTCCACCTCCCATACACTAGGTGTCCCTGTTGCTAGACATGCAGTTGTCTGTTGCAGGTGCTTAAGGGAGGGTCATCAGCTGTATGAGCCACACCTGAGCTGGTGTGTCTGCTCTGCCCTTAATACTCCATTCAGCTGCCATGGGGTACTTCTCAAGTCTCTTAATTGCATCCCCGTTTCCCTCACTTGCGTCCTTTCCTTGCGTCTTACTCCCTCCCACCAGGGATGCATGGAGGAAACCATGCAAGGAGAGAGGAACGAGGAAATATGTTTTAAGACACACGAGACGTCCTTTCCTCAGTTGCATCACGTGAAGCGACATCTGTTTCTGATGACGGAGGATCAGCTGATCACAGCTGGATCAGCTGTCAGTCGGCTTTAGCAGCTGGAGAGACTTTTGAAAGTTTGTGTCTGTTCACATGATCACTGTACTTAATAATAGTAATTAATAATACTAATAACTAATAAAGACACACAGTAATCACCACTGTAGAGGTGTTTTCTCTCTGTAGTCTGTTAACAAACTGTGTTCTGTGTATAAGCACAGGATCGATTTCTACCGGCGGAATGCGATCGCCTTATTTATGAATTATTTGCGTCTGTACGTTTTGAAATTGTGACTGTGGTGTCATTATTAAATAACCCAGAATATGATTATTGTTTCTCTTAAATGATAAAACTCATCAAACACTCAGGAATGATGTAAAAAGTGTTTCGTCTCTCCAGCTCTCTCTGACTTTAATTGTTTCCATAATAAAAGTTATTGAGGGAAATATCAGATCATGAAAACACAAATCTTTCTAATAAATGAAGAAAGTTGTTTGTGGTCCTTTTGTTGTTCAGACTACAATGAACATTTATTTAAACCAGACGGTCAATCAGAAAACTAATCAAATATAAAGCTTGAGTTTAATCTGTGATCTGTCTTCACTCTGGTGTTAAACTCCAGTCAGTCAGTCCGATCGGCTGCAGCGTCCAATCACATGACTGATGAACAATGAGGGGGCGTGTCGGCCGTTAAAAGACTTCCTGGAAGTCTGTTCTCGTGGTTCCTCGCTCATGGCTCCTCCGAGGTCCCTCCTCCATCCTCGATCCTCGCTCCTCCGAGCTACATTAGAGCTTTGGGACGGCCGTCAATATGGCGGCGCAGAAACAACTTCTGGTTCAAGGATCGAGGAGCGAGGAAACGACAATTAAGAGACTTGAGAAGTACCCATGGTCTCTCTAGAGCAGGGGTCGGCAACCTTTACTATCCAAAGAGCCATTTTGTCCTATTTTTCACCAAATAAAATTTGTCTGGAGCTGCAAAAGCTATTTGACATCACAGCTTATAAAGTTTTATATATAGTTATATTATATATACAAAAACTATAGTTTGTTGTATTTATGAAATTATAGAACAACAATAAAGACAATTCTTGACATTTCATTTACCTATAACAATATCAAACTCTTATGAAGAGGAGAGTTTGCTGCTGCAGTTGAGAAATAGCTCTTTTTCGCTCATCTCCAGCTTGATACTTTTCAGCAAATGCTGTGTGCTTGTTCTGGAAGTGACATTCAACATTACATTTTTTGGGTACATACCTACCTAGGTATGTATGGTAGGTATGTTGAGGTATGTTGAGGGTAGGTATGTAGGTATGAAACGGCTGCCCTCAACCAGTACCGATCTTTCCTCAAATACAGTAACCTTAGAAACAGCTGTAAACCCTGATATATAGTATTTAGATGGCTTTACTCCCATTGACCTTGACCAATAAACTTCAACAATGTCTAAACCTTCTACCTGTCTCTTAGACCCTATACCGACTAGACTGTTTAAAGAAGTGCTACCATTAATTAGCATGTCTTTACTAGATATGATCAACCTGTCTTTACTAACAGGCCATGTACCACAGTCCTTCAGAGTAGCTGTAATCAAACCTCTTCTTAAGAAGCCCACTCTTAATCCAGAGGTGTTGGCTAACTATAGACCGATCTCTAACCTTCCCTTCCTCTCTAGGATCCTTGAGAAAGCAGTTACGAATCAGTTGTGTGACTTTCTACATAACAATAGTTTATTTGAGGATTTTCAGCCAGGATTTAGAGAGCATCATAGCACAGAGACAGCTCTGGAGAAAATTACTAATGTCCTCTTAATTCAATCAGCAATTTGGGGCTCAGTGTCTTGCCCAAGGACACTTCAACACGCGGACTGGAGGAGACAGGGATCGAATCACCAATCATCCGGAGTGATGAGTGATGAGTATGACATTACATTACAGTCATTTAGCAGACGCTTTTATCCAGAGCGACTTAGAATTCAGATTCTATCACATTTCTACACCGTAGTCACAGCTACGGGAGCAATTTTGGGGTTAAGTGTCTTGCTCAAGGACACATCGACATGCGACTAGCGGAGCCGGAGATCGAACCGCCGATCGAACCACCGATCCTGAAGGACGGCCCTGCTCTCCACTTAGCCACAGTCGCTACCTGACTCTGTTGCTTTACTCTACGGATGGAATTAGTGCTGTGAAAATTGACATTATAGCAACTCTTTTGAAAAATGAGACGGCACATCTCAAGAGGTGTGTCCTTGAATTTGGAATCTGAACAATAAATGAACAGTGTCAATATACATTTATATATGCATCTATTGGTAAATATGTACAGAAGATGTACCGAATATTAGTTGCACAGGTTCAGTCTTATGCCGGCTTCACACTGGATGTGGGAGGAACGCACTATGTTGGTATGCAGTTGCCTGGCTGTTCACACCAGAAGCACATTTCTCTGCGCTGGTCCAAAAGCAGCTGAGAATTCTCAAACTCTTACATTTGTATTTAACACCTGTAATATTTTTTACTTTGTGTTGTACAAATAAAATAAACTGGCAGCCTGTTGAAAGTGAACCATTTAGGGCATATCAGGCGTTTTGACCATCTCTCTTTTCTCCAAATTGTGTTACCAACAACTCCCCCAAGTATCCTTTAACCTTCTACAGGCCTGCAGGTGGCAAAGAGCAGGAGAACGTAAAACAAGCAAGGACGGGGTTGGAAGAGAAAGGGAATAACGCTCCTCTGTCAATGGTTCTTTTGATGAGTCATTTTATGGAACAATACATATATTTTTTATTGCTATTATTATTATTATTGTTGAGTCAGACCTTTTCAAAGTTATCCAGGTGATTGTTGACAACAAACATTAACTGCTAGGCTGCAGGCTAAAAACACATGGGTGTATTGTACTGGGATTTAACATTCATACATCCAGTGAGGTTTATTCTCAAGTTAATTCAATGGGGGGAGGGGGTATGTATAAGGAGCACACCAGTGCAGAATACTGGCTTGCAAATATTTTGCATCAAAACTATTCATAATGGCAGGGATGCAAATTTGCGCAGTTGCAGCACTTTTTTAATAAAAGGTTCCAATAGATCGGCGGAGGCAGAGTACAAACTACCAGGTATTATTGAAACAGACCGTCTGTTTGAGATAAATGTTGGTATAGCCTATTGAAAGCTATTTCATTGAATTTCACTCAAATGCTCTGATTGAATTTGAGTACCCTCCGGTCAACATTAAGGCAGTGTATATGTCTAGGGCTTTTATTGTGAAAGGTAAGATCTGGTATGCACTGCTTTTGTCAAGGCGGAAAGGAGTAATACAAATAAAGTGTTTTATTGTGAAAGGTAAGAACAAAAGGAGTAGATCTGGATCTAAAAAGAAGGAACCTAGATAAAGTTAGCAAGCGTCTCAAAAACCACTTTTCATTTTTTGAGATGGGTTTCAAATAATCCATGCTTTGATTCATTCAGATACATGTTGAAGTAATTTCGTTGTTTTGTACATTTTGTCAGCAGCTAAAATAACACAGGGTGAGCAGTATAAATAAAACAATTTAACACAAGATAAAGCGGTGTAGACCAGGAGTCAACAACCTTAGGCCCGTGTGCCACCGTTAGCATGCGGTAGCTGACCCATAACACACTAGCCGTCAGTGTGCAAGAGAGTTTGTTTAGAAAAGCTGCTCTTTCACAGACATTGGCAGTCGTGCGGCCTATTAACTACAGTAGTTTGATTGATTTCCTTCTTTCCAGAATTTGTGACGTTTATTTCTGATGAAGAAGGTCGGTCTAACGGTTGGTAGGTTAATGGTTTCAACTCCGATGTGCTCTCATGTATAATTACAATGTAAATCTTTCTTAAAAAAGCTGCTATGCACGTTGCCTATTTTGACATTTTGATGTTGTGTCATAGTTAAACTTGTTGATAACCTAATGTTGATATGGCACACTCACTAACAAGAACATTTGAAAATGGCACTTCACATCAGAAAGATCCCTGGCCAGTAGGATTCATTACAAGTTCCTATGGAGGCTCTGCCCACATGAATCTGGATACAGATATACAGGTAGTAGCTTTGTGTTACACCCATAACAGATAACTTGTTAAGCACAAATGTCTTTTGTATAGGAGGTCTGCAGCAGAGCAGTATAGAGCTGATGGAGGCGAAGGAGAGTGGGCCATGGAGCGGAAATAAGAGAGACACAGAGAGTGGAAGTAATGGGCCTAAAACGTAGAATGAAGACTGATGTCCACCATAACAGTCACACGGACAGTAACAGGACATTACGATTTGGAATCAGTCCATTTAAAAGAGCATCAGCTTGTGCTGATGAGGAGCCAAATGATCATTGATGCCATTTCCACAACGGTCGGAATGGAGAGTCCTAGACTTGAGCGTCCTCAGGAAGCTCACTTTTATTAAATCATGGAGACCATTTGGACGGATGAAAAAAAGAGATACTAAATAGTGTGAAATAAGAGCAGGTAGCCTGTAGAACTCTGACCATCAATCAACATAAGATAATAACACCCTTCCCTCCAAGTCATTTACTATTCTCTGCTGAAATTGGGAAGGAAGTATTACAATTCATTACTTGAACCTGTTGTCAGATAGGGATTCAGTTAGACCTCTACTCTGTACTCAGAGGGATTCAGTTAGACCTCTACTCCGTACTCAAAGGGATTCAGTTAGACCTCTACTCTGTACTCAGATAACGATTCAGTTAGACCTCTACTCCGTACTCAAAGGGATTCAGTTAGACCTCTACTCCGTACTCAAAGGGATTCAGTTAGACCTCTACTCTGTACTCAAAGGGATTCAGTTAGACCTCTACTCCGTACTCAAAGGGATTCAGTTAGACCTCTACTCTGTACTCAGAGGGATTACGTTAGACCTCTACTCCATACTCAAAGGGATTCAGTTAGACCTCTACTCTGTACTCAAAGGGATTCAGTTAGACCTCTATTCCGTACTCAAAGTGATTCAGTTAGACCTCTACTCCGTACTCAAAGGGATTCAGTTAGACCTCTACTCTGTACTCATAACGATTCAGTTAGACCTCTACTCCGTACTCAAAGGGATTCAGTTAGACCTCTACTCTGTACTCAAAGGGATTCAGTTAGACCTCTACACTGTACTCAGAGGGATTAAGTTAGACCTCTACTCCGTACTCAAAGGGATTCAGTTAGACCTCTACTCCGTACTCAAAGGAATTTAGTTAGACCTCTACACTGTACTCAGAAGGATTCAGTTAGACCTCTACTCTGTACTCAGAAGGATTCAGTTAGACCTCTACACTGTCCTCAGATAACGATTCAGTTAGACCTCTACTCTGTACTCAGAGGGATTCAGTTAGACCTCTACACTGTACTGTGTTAGAGCTCTTACTGCTGTAGTCTAAAAGACAGTCGTAATGGCTAATGCACTTTAAGGTAACTCAAAGATACACACAGGAATACAGGATGGGTTGTGTCCTTGAAAGCATCTGTGTATTACATGCTTGAATGTGCAAAAATAATTTGTCAATTTCATTTTTCCCAATCTTTGGCATTGACAATCCACAGTTGTTGTGTTTCCTATGATCATGGGTGTACTGGTTTGGATTTTTCTTTTCAGAAAAATCTGATTGTTTGGTTTCATTTTGAAACCTTGCTTTATGGACCTGCAATGCATGTTTTAACTTTTGGCATGCTGAGAGTTTTTTTTGCTTTGTTTGGTTTTGTTAATGGAAACACTTGTAATGATCGCCTAAGTCTGCCTTTGTGGGGAACCTGTTGGTTATTATTTTCCTTCACGTATTTAAAGTGCTGTACTTATGAGTGTTATCAGTGGCCTGCAATGTTTACACAAGATATGAATGGGGTCTGTTATTAGGGCCCGAGCAACCGACGTCGGGCCAGCGAAGGCCCTATTGAAATTGTACTCGTTTGGGTAAACGTACGCATGGTTGGAGAACTTGCCATGCATGAAAACTCACCAAATTTTGGGGACTGGTGAAAATAGCCATCTGAAAAAGAATGCATCTTTCTGTGTAAAGAAATGGCTCTCTAGCGCCCCCTACAAGTCGGACCGGCGACGCCCCTCAGCCAGTATGTCCGATTGACTTGAAATTTGACACACATGTCCACTTGAGCTACAGCTACAAAAAAGCCAATCAGACCCCTAAGCTCCGCCTCCTTAGATTTTCCGCCATATTGAATTTAGTGTAAAACACATTTCTGCGAACTCCTCCTACATGCTTAGTCCCATTACTACCAAATTTGCTGTGGATCATTACTGGATCTACATCATCAAAAGTTATCAAAAGCTTTTTGATATCTCTTTTCGTTTACAAGATATGTACCAATAAACTTCTTAGCGGCGTGGCTTAATATCAATACATATAACTTCTCAACCGTTTGTCCTAAAATTACCAGATTTTCAGCATATGTGCACATTGCATCCTCTAACATACCCTGAGATTTATTTTGCATTCAACAACTAGGGGGCGCTACAGTAAACCCTCGAAGTTGTGCTTTTTGTTACTTTTTGCAGATTTCAGCCTTCGCACTTTAACGAACTCCTCCTACAGATTTTAAGCGATCAACTTCTACTTTGGTCAGGATGCTCCTAAGACCTTTGTAATTAAAAGTTATCAAAATCGAGAGTTTTCAAGAACCTTGACGTGGCGTGGCGGCCATTTTGCCTCATTGTTTATGAAAAAATAAGTTATTATAAGTTGTTATAACTCCAAGGTACATTATCCAATCCGCACAAAACTTCTTTTCCATGATGCTACTTCAAGCCTAAACATACTTCAATTGAAAAAAATTCAATAACTCATAGCGCCGTCTACTGGCTAAAGGAAATGTCATATTCTATACTTTTATTTATACCTCCTAGCCTGGTGACCTGATTAGTCTAAAATTTGGTAAGGATAGCCTTAAGACATTGATGATGCATCATCATGAATATTGTGAGTTTTTGTTGAACGCTGTTGCCGTGGCGACGTATCGATCGCCATGAAAAAGGAAGCTGATAGTTTAGTGGGTTGCAATGCTCAAAAACTCATGGTACTTTGTACATGTGTCACAGGTCATATGAAGAAATAGTTTATACAATTTTCGTTATTGGCCGTTTTAAATTGCCTCTATAGCGCCCCCTACAATATTTCAAAAGAGCAGCCCCAGTGCTACGTTTTGGCTACATATATGAAGCTTGGTAGGCACATGTGTCCTATGGAGACTTAAAGAAAAGTCTCTTGGGACCATGCTCCAAACCCTACAGGAAGTCAGCCATTTTCAATTTTGTAGGAATGTATACAATATTTCGACGATGCAGCCCTCGCAGTACGTTTCACTATCTATATATAAAATTTAGATGTATAACATTTGGTAAACAGATGTATCACATGTAGACTTACAAAAAAGCCATTTTGAATTTAGTGAAAAAAACACATTTTTGCGAACTCCTACACGCTGCGTCCGATTTCTACAAAATGTACTGTGCATCATAATTGGATCTAGATCATCAAAAGATATCAAAAGCTTTTTGATATCTCTTTGCGTTTACAAGATATGGACCAATACACTTCTTAGGGGCGTGGCAAAATATCAATACACATAACTTCTCAACCATTTTTTCTAAATTCCCAAAATATTCAGCATATGTGCACATCGCATCCAGTAACATACCCTGAGAATTATTTTGCATTCGACCGCTAGGGGGCACTACAGTAAACCCGCGAAGCCTACTGGCTAAAGGAAATGTCTGATTTAACTCAGCTGGACTTGTTCCAAACGGTCCCAAACTTCACATGCTTGATAACACTCATGGCCTGATGAGGTCTACAAGGAAATTTTCCCTAATACTCACAGCGCCACCTGCTGGCGAAAGGAAATCTGCGTTTTTTGACAAACACCATCCGATTTACATGACTTTTACACAATGTGGTTTACACTTGATATAGAGCTACATAATGCACGTGTTCTGTATCGCCAGGCAGCGGATACAGGAAGCATCAGACTATTTGCAAAGCATCATTTCCAGCATCAGGCGGTCCACGCGGGATTAAAAACATCTCACTCGCGGATGCGCTGTCCGACGGTCGCAGACGTTCTCGGGCAGGCCAGAGTCCCGCCGGCACCCCCGACGCGCTGGAGGATGCGAGGGCCCGTTCATCGCTGCTTGCAGCTTTAATTGTTATTGCTATTATTTTATTTTGCCTAGCTTGTATAAAATGTGACGGGGGGTGAGAGGAGATTGTGCGCAGACAGGCGAAGCAGTCGTTGTTTAGTGGACTCAGAGAGCATGATTTACCGGTGCTGCTAAAGGATCTGAAGCAAACTTTTCGTGGATTAAAAAGCGGGAGACTGCACTGGGATTCGGCACAGAGGACCACCAGCTAAACCGGCTGTGTTGAGGTAGTGTGAGCTCTGTGGATAAAGAAACCGCTGCATCTCGCTACGCTTGCACCTGTTATTGTTGGAATGCTGATTCAGCATTCCAAGTATTGTTCTTTGAATCTTTATCCAACTTCGGATTATATTTCTTCCGTACATTTTTTAGCACGTATTTCCTTCTACATTTTTGAAGCTACAGAAACCGTTTGAATATCAAAATGTTCAGCTCTTTCAGGACATGCCGGCTATTTTCATATTTCTAACCTTTAAACTTTTTGAATTATTAAGCTTTTTGCAATTTTTTTGGAATGGGATCTCTATGGAGAACATTTTCAAATCCTCTTAAACTTCTTCAACTTTCAAATCCTTCTTCTTCCTCATACTTTCAGCTACAGACACCATTTAAAGTTTAAAACCCTGAGCTATTATTGTATGTTATAATCTTTTTGATATCTTTTACACTTTTTGAACTGTCACAATTTAACTTTTATGATTTTTTCTGACTTTATAATAGGTGTGTATTGCGCAGCTCAGAGTGCGTGATGTCATCGCCAGACTGAAGATGACATCTTGTGAAAAAAATATTTCTATTTTGCCACTGATTCCACAATTTTCACTCTTCATGCATAATTTGTGGGTAAAAAGTAGCTAATCGCGTTCTGGTCGTAGACATATGACTGGAATCCCACAGATTTAGACATTTGGCACAACAGGCTCACATTGAGAGGAAGTCCAACTAGCTGCTCCATAGAGACCAATGTTAATCCTTACTCCAAGAACATCTTGCAAAAATAACCGTACAACATTTCTAGATCGCTATTGAAGCCACATTTTTTACACGAAAGTAATATGCAATATATGGTGTTATATTTAACTGGCTGTGTGGTTTCATTTGTGTCTGATTTGGTCTGTCATTTTGGTGAGTAATGGGGAGAGCCTTTCAGCGTGTTTTAGTGGTTTCTAAACATATTAGGAAGTCCGATTGTAGTGTCTGGATACCACCAGTTCAGATCCGCCCGTGCCATTGAATTTAGCGTGTGTACTTTTCCCTTTTAGGTTTATATAATAAGGTGAATTGTTACACACTTTAACTAAAAACAGTCAGTTCTGTACAGTAAGTAAGTTGAAAAATAATCATGTACTTGTCTTTATAGGATGCTGTTTTGAGGGATTTTCAATAACATAAATGCTGAAAATAAGTGCACAGTATGTTTTCTATGATTTAATGTAGTGATACCATTAGAGGTTTTGCCTGGCGATATTTGTTTGGCCCCCAAACAAATATTCGGGTTTCTCATGTGGCCCCCCCAAGAAAAAAGAATGCCTAGCCCTGGTATAGAAACATGCAGACACAATCAGCTGTAACTCGCTTAATTCTGAATCAATTTTTCACAACATTTGGTTTGTTATGAATGTGAAAATGTATCCCAGAAAAGACAATGTACTACTGTAGCTCATGGCATTGCATTTCTGCTCTAAGATTGCATAATTTTAGATACAAACCAAACACACACATACTGTACACATACATTTACATTATTCCTTTTTATAATCTTTTTGTATTTCACTTTTTCCAGGCCTGGAAGAAGCTATTTTTAAAGTCAAAGCAGAAAACCTGCTTGTCTTTTGTCTTCATTTGTTCTCAAGTGGATTGCGTTTTGTGCTGCTCTGCTTTGGTCAATTGTGTCTCACTCTGTTGCGCATCCAAAGTGCTATTGTGAAGAGCGTTTTGCAGCCTTTATGTCCCTGTGGGCTCATTCTCTCTTTTCTCCCACAGCTCAGAGGAGAACTCACACACACACACACACACACACACACACACAGACACACAACAAGCACCGACTCCCACAGAGTCAAATAAAAGGCAATACTTTTATCTCTGCTTTTCTATATCTCTCTGCAGTCTCTAGACACATGTTTGGATGCCTGACATGTCAAGAAAGGACTTTGAGATGTGAGGCGGAAAAAAGAAGAAGCGAGGGGAAAGAGAGGAAATAAGATGAAGGGAGGAGTGGCGGGGATCAAAGGAGACTGAGGGAAGAAGGAAAAACAGGTGGTTGGGTTGAAGTGATTGAGCAAGAAGAGCAGGCTGTGGATGTTGATGTCCATATGGCCTCAGAGACACGCAGCATATGTGCCACGCCAACCGGCCCACAGCAGCATCTGCCAGGCCCTGCAGAGGCTGGACACGATGCTGGCAGGGTCAGTGGCGGCACACAGGCCCGGACATGGCCGATCATGTCCGCTGATGATCAGAGGTAGAGTGTTGGGGGGAGGGGATGACCTGACAGAGAGAGCTCCAAGCACGTTGTCAAGTTGGGTAAAGCTCTTCTGGATGCAGGGACACATGGTTGCACCTGACCTGATCTGGTTAGATACCACCACATTTTTCAGAAAGTTACAAAAAATGAATAATAATGTGCGAATACATGAAAAGTAAGCAGAGGTAAGGAAAACAAAAAAGGGGATTTCATATGCAGATGTATGTTGACGCATTCAGCACACACAAACACACCGTTTTGCAAGTGGTTCACTCCTTTTTGCATATCCATTTGAAGATTAAAGAATATAGAAAGCAGATTTTGGTATCAGTGAGGTATGAGTTAGGACGTGGTTAGCCTAGCTTAGCATAAAGACCTGAAGAAGGACAAAGCGGCCAGTCTGGGAGCTTTAAGAGTTAACTCCTAATGGTGTGTTCACACAAAACATGAAGCAGACTTTTTTTGTGCACTGCACTTACATAGAGTCAATGCAAACAAAGCAAATAGAGGTATTTGCACCAGGTGACATAATCTACTCGACGTGAATTGTGTTGCAGAAGACTATCAGCGCTGAGATTCTCCTGTGGTCACTGACATCCTGACGTTGAATCAGAAATAGAGGAAAACTATAAATGACAGTAGCTTTGGTCTTTGGTCACCCAGAGCTATACAATAGTACCTTATATTTCTACAGAGACCTGCCAAAACTCAAAAAAGAAAATGTATAAACCATAAACTGTCTTTGGTATAAACAAAAACGTTTCTGCCGTATTAATGCCTAGATGACGTTATTTTGAGTGTTGATGGAGCAGCTACAATTTTCACCAAAGCATTTAAGAAACCTCCATGCACATTGACGCCACGCCACAACACAGAGGCATACTGTAGAGCGTTGCTGGTTCTGTCCCACATTCAAGCTCTGGGTTTTTCAGTAAACATGCAGGCGAGCTCACAACACAGTGAGTCAGCCTTTTTCTTTTCTCTGGCTGGAAACATGCTGTTTTCAGCTGAGCATGTCCGCCAATTTTGCAGCTGGTAGGCATGACGGTGTCCATGATCACTGCAGTGCCGCTCTGGCTTTTAAGGATGAGAGCTTTTCAAAGCTGGATTCAATCTCCCGGCCGTTGGCACAGTGCCAGCTGCACGACCACCTGGAGCTTCTAGACGCTTTCTTAGCCCTAAAACATTTTGAGGGGGAAGTGGGCCTCTTGGCTTCTGGGAATAATATCCTGTGCCCCATGTTTTTTTTCCATGACGATGATGCACCTATGGGAATGGATGCACTCACACACCCATGGCCCTGAATGCTTTTACCCCAGTGGACGTGACACTTCCTGTTCTGAAGCGAGTGCGCTGTCCCTGATTCTGGTTGCCCCACGGTGGCCATCTGAGTCGTGGTATGCTGAGATACCTTATCTCAAGTGGTAGGGGAGGTGGTTCATCCACGCCTAGAACTGTGGTGGCTGCTATTCCGGCGTACCCTCGTTGGATTTGGCCTTGGTGCTTGAGGCTCTTTGTGGTCCGCCATTTGAGCCTATTGAGTCTGTCGATTTCTTCCATACAAGACTGCACTTCTTCTCACGTTGACCTCCGTAAGGTGGGTGGGCGACCCTCATGCTTTGTCTGTGCATCTCACTCCAACCCAGTTCATCTCTGATGGCTTTTTTAAAAAGGGTATCTATTAGCGATATCTGTGCTGCAGCCAGTTGGTCTTCACCTCACACTTTTACATTTGGATGTGACCGCCCCTGTAGATCATTCTGTCCTTACGACTGGGTCTATGATCCACCAGAGTGCTGGAGGTTTGACTCTTGGCTGCTATGCGGGGCGTGAATATACGTCTCACTCTACATGCGTTAAATGGAGTAAAAGGTAACAAAATGTTCCGTCTTTCTCTTCCCTGAAAGAGAGGAACGAGGTACAACACCTGGTTACTCGGTGAAGAGCGGCTATCAAACTGAGGGATGACCTTTGTGAGGGATGTATTAAGCAGGGCCTCACATACGTCACCACAGGGCTTCTGCCCTCAAAGGCGTGACTAGAGGTGTCTTCAAGTTGGTCATATCCCATACTGTGTGTTGTACCTCCTTCCTCTCCTACAGGGAACAGAAGTGAGAAACATTTCTAATTTTGTTTCTTTTAACTGTGCACAAATATTGAGTTAGAGTCCTCTAGTTAAGCATAATATAGATTTACGATTTCTTTAATGGGAAACATATTTTGTCATTATTTTTTTAAATTTACTATAGACACAGTACATAGGAATAGTACTTTCAGTGAATATGGTTTAAGTGCAGCTTCTGTGTTTGGCCATGTGTCTCTGTCATGTGTCTGTCTGTGTCACATTCTCTTTGGCTATATTCTCCTTCTTATCAAAGCACAGCTTGGGTTGAGCCTGCACACAACCCTCCTCCAACACAAAAAGAACAGATTAGTGACTCACTAATGAGAATTCATGAGAAAGGGTTAATCTCTTTGGAACCTTCATATGCACTGCCTTCACTTCTCAAGAAAAAAAAGAGACACAGATGCTATCTGAACCATTTTACTATTTAATAGCTTTGCAATTCATTTCAGCCCATTTGTAAGGGGAGAGAGAGAGCGAGAAAGGGAAATGAATCTCACGGAAAGTGGAAAGTTTTTTTTTAGCTCAGACTGCCTTTCATTGTTTAATTGTGTCAGCAAAGTGGAACAGTGTGCCAATGTGACCTTCCAGTGCTTCAAATCACATTTGGAAAATGAGCCTGGATTCACAGGCTGGGATGTATGCGCTGCAAACTTTTGTAGCACCAGTGGGTTGTATCTAGAACAGGCTTTTCATTTCTCAAGCTGGTTTCACCCCAGAGTTGGTCCGTTTACTGCATAATGCATATTCAGGTTTGTTGAAACACTAGGAAAGCCGCTAAAAATAGGCAATAGAGTCATCTCCCTTTGCCAGTAGACCAGTTAGCCTTCATGTTTTTTTATGGTGTGTCACGTTCAACATCACAAACACGCCAGAAAACTGGGTTAGTAACCAGTAAGGCAGCATGTTCATTATCCTATCCTTATATTAATCAGATAATTGTGTCAGTTTGAGTGTGTTTACATGCTCACATTGAATGTGCTACACCTGGAGTACAGCAACAGAAAGCTGCACACTATGGCCTGCAAACAGCTGATCCAGGTTTCAGATAACGCTCAGTCATGTGTGCAGGATTCACGTTCTCGTTGGTCAGTAAAAGATGAAGCGCAATGATGATGAACTAACAATATTATTTTTTCTCAAACAAAACTTTTCTCTGTGATAATCATATTCTATGATGATAAAATGATGTCTCTATCTCTGCCAGCCTCGGACCTGCAGGTTCAGCAGTAAACTGAGGCTCAGACATCTCTGCAGGACGTCTGGGTGAACCAGTGTAATCTCTGGGCTTTGCTGTTGTGGTGGAGGTAGATAACACTGATGTCAGACCAAAATCTCTCTCTGCTGTCAACTGTGTAATGTGAGGATAAAAGGCAGTAGCACCATCAAGCTGAAGCAGGTTCCCATGAAGCTGCAGAGTCTAAAGCAGGGATGGAGGGGGCAGTAGTGTAGTAATTAGCAAGTGCAGCATTTAAAACATGACATCACACATACGAGTTGCCAGTTTATTAAGTGCAGGACTGTACTCAGCAGTGTGTTACACCTTTCCTCCTCATCCCAAAGATGCTGGATTGAGATGTGAAGTGCAGGCTAGTGAACCAGTGAAAAGACAGTGCTCATGATCCTGGATTCATTTGGTGATGCCTTGAGACTCGCGTCCATCTGGATGTGGTGCTCACAGTCCACTGGGAGGATGCTGCACAGGAAGCCTTTGAAAGAAAGAAACTGTAAAAAATCCCACTTGTGACTAAATCTTGTTACTCCATCAGATCTTCAAACTGTCGGCAAAACCTCATATCTCCACCTCGTCGCTCACAGCAGAGCTGAAGGTAACCAGTGAGGGATTCGTCTGACTTCATCTGAGCCAGTGGTCCCCTCAGCTTCATAAAGAACACCTCTCAACAGCAGTCTGCCAATGAGATTTAACTGAGAAGGTCAGGGACGGCTGCTCAGTGTGTGGGGATTACTTCGTGAGACCTCTCCCTCGCCGGGCCCATATCCTCTATGAGGCGAAGCGACCGCCGGCTCGGCTTGGAGAGATCTGGGTGAAGGTGGCTCACAGCTCTGACCGTGAACTTTACAGCAGACCTAGCCTGGACCTCACCGCTTCCCGGGGCCGTGGACTTAGAGCAGGCAGAGAAGGGCAGCTCTGATGGTAACATTGTGATTATACATGGAGGTGTTGGATAGTGAGTTGACTAGCGTAGCTAGCTATCCATGTGATAGGCTGAGTGGCCGTTCTCATCAATGACGGAAAAAACATCTCGACAACCACTCAAAAGCCTTGTATCTCCATTTGAGGTTGTTTTTGCTAAAATATCAATACTATGATGACCCACTGAAGATTGCAGTCTGAAGCATAAACAGGTCTGGGATCGAGAGCCTTTTCTCAGGTATGGTTTGTGCTGAACAGAGATCTGCCTTCTCTATGTCGCTCCTCTGTTTGTGCCTGTAATGTTCCCAACAGCTCGATTTTCCTTTGTGTACCCTGGCTACCTTCCAACAATGGCTATCCTCTCTAAACTTTAGAAGGCAGGGATGTTGTGACTTGATAAGGCAGTCATGTCCTTATCAGGACAGATAAGAGATAAACGTATGGACAGATGCTGGGCTGTTAATTACAGTATCAATTCAACAGATCTCTGCTTTAATAAGCGCTGGCAACACACAGGGGTGGAGCTTGGTGGACAAGGGCTGGTTCACTACACATTCACACACATAGTGTCCCAGGCTAGCGGTCAGAAGGCCACAGTCATGACAGCAGAGGACAAGGACAGGCCAGGGACCACTGATAAGCAGTGACAATCAGACAAGCACACAAACAAGCATACATGCGAGTGCAGACGCACGCTCACGCTGTCCCTGGAATGATAATCATGAGAGAAGAGCAAGTGTTGCAGGTTGACTTGTCAAGAGGACTCAAATGTCTCAACAAATATTGGATAACCCTAACCCTCTAATATAGTAACTATTAGAGTTACTGTATAACTGTATACAATAACTGTTTACAGTTCATTTCTAATTAACTGTTATTTCTGTAGATTCTGTAGTTATTTCTGGTCACCTCTGTATTAGGCAATGGTTTTGAAAAGAGACGTTGCTGTTGATTTTTGTTTTTTTCTTTGGAGCACCACAAATTAAATTCCATTCACTTCTATTGTATCAAAGGTGGAGGGAGTAATGACACCTCCTGGAGGCTGCGCTGTCTTTTAGGGGAAACGGTGTGTTCCCCTCGGTGAAGCACTGTCGTAAAATCTGTCCAATAAGGCACCTGCTACTCTGACTGATAGTACAATAAAAGGTGCTACATGTTTTCATTATAACTCTCATCCAGACTCTCGTAAAGACTCTCATTCAGACTCTCGTAAAGACTCGCGTTCAGACTTTCGTAAAGACTCTCATTCAGTCTCCCTTTCAGACTTGATTGACTTGGTTTCTCATTCAGACATTTGTTCAGACTCACTCATTCTCTAATTCAGACTGCACCAGATCAGAGTGGTAAAACAATCCATTATTTAAAGAGAAGTTAATGTGGAAGCAGTAACGTGTCTGTGATTCAACACAGATGAATAAGATAGAACACCAAATTTATATTCATGATCCCTACAGTACCTACCCATAGTTTTGAAATGTATGACAGAAACAGTGCAAAATCAGTACAAATGATGTAATGATGACCTTCAGCATGAAGCACCCTTCAAAAATAAATGATTCTAATTCAATGTTTAAAATTGTATTGCAATTGCTTCAAGTTTTAACATTTACGTTATGTAAATGTTTTAATGACAACCGAGTAAGAGGCCACACAGGAAGCAAAAAGTAAGAACAATAGTTATTACTTATTAACGACTGTCCCTCATCACATGTAACTAAAATGCTCACGTTTCCACAGAAGACCTTGAATGTAACATGCAGGAGAGATGGGATAGATTGTCTTCAGGGCAGAGGAATGCTGAAATACTGAGCACTCACGAGGCCAACTAATAAGAGCTCTCCACTTCATCCACACTGCATGCATGAAAACGCCGCCACACTCTGCCTCCACATTATAAAAGTCAAAGGAAAAACGTATGTAATTTCAACTGTTAAAAAGAAAAAACAGAAATCCAACCTTCATAATAAAAAAAATGCATCAGCAAAGGGAGGATAAGAGAAGGTCAAATCGAATAATGGAGAAATAAGAGAGTAGCCCCGAGGAAGTACTTTCCCAGTGAAACTAAGGTGGCCCAAGGACACAAGTGTATTTCTGTGGAGGGTCATCAGTCAGCTGTGCTCGAAACTTTCCTTGTATCAAAGGGACAATATGTTCTGAAACCAGTAATTCCGACTAATTTTAAAGATGATAAGGAATCAACAAGACACAACACATCAGTCCATAGGAGGATGAATGGCAATCACTCCTTACTAATGGATAATTACAGTTTATTAAAACTGTATCCTATTTTATGTTTTGGACATCATTTGATCAGTTCTGATAACAATCTGAGTTTGTGAAAACCATTATGTCACTCACACCAGAGTAGGCTTGAGACTTTCCTTTTTGAACTTGTAGTTCGGGCTGGCTCAGCTTATATCACGATTAGGCTTTGCCTCCCGTGTCTCTGTGTGTGTTTCTGTGTCTGTGTGTGTCTCTGTGTCTGTGTCTCTCTGTGTCTGTGTGTGTCTCTGTGTCTGTGTCTCTCTGTGTCTGTGTGTGTCTCTGTGACTGTGTCTCTCTGTGTCTGTGTGTGTCTCTGTGTCTGTCTGTGTGTCTCTGTGTCTGTGTGTGTTTCTGTGTCTGTGTGTGTCTCTGTGTGTTTCTGTGTCTGTGTGTGTCTCTGTGTCTGTGTGTGTCTCTGTGTCTGTGTGTGTCTCTGTGTCTGCGTGTGTTTCTGCCTGCGTGTGTCTCTGTGTCTGTGTGTCTCTGTGTGTGTTTCTGTGTCTCTGTGTGTCTCTGTGTCTGCGTATGTCTCTGTGTCTGCGTGTGTCTCTGTGTCTGTGTGTCTCTGTGTGTGTTTCTGTGTCTGCGTGTTTCTGTGTCTGCGTGTGTTTCTGTGTCTGCGTGTGTTTCTGCGTGTGTTTCTGTGTCTCTGTGTGTTTCTATGTCTGCGTGTGTTTCTGTGTCTGCGTGTGTCTGTGTGTGTTTCTGTGTCTGCGTGTGTTTCTGTGTCTGCGTGTGTTTCTGTGTGTGCGTGTGTTTCTGTGTCTGCGTGTGTTTCTGTGTGTGTTTCTGTTTCCATTGTTCCTACATTAATAATTCACTAGTAAGCAGTTCATAACAACAGTTGTAAATGTTTTATTCTTGATTAATAAGCTTGTCTATTAAGTGTTTCATTATTGTGTTTTCATACTTTATAAATGATGGATTCCCCATTTGTAAATGAAGTATTATATATTTTACAAACCATTATTAAGGAGTCGTAGATGATTAATAAGATAATTTATAAAACATTAGTAAATGATTAAGAACTTATTTAGATGTACATTATTCATGCATTTATATATATAATGGTTAGGGACTATGTTAATATATGCTTTATAAACGCATATTAATACTGCAATTCATGATTAATTCATGATTTATTAAGGTAGTTACTAGTCCTTAGTAAATTATTTTGTGTGACCTCATCTAAAGTGAGGACTATTCATGCCTTATAAAGCATTTATAAATGACATTGAAAGGCCAGCAGTTCCTCAAAACCATAGACACAACACAAAGTGATAAAGTACATATCAACATTTATTGCAAGAAGCAAATACTATAACATAGCTCTCAGCCATTGATTCATGTAAAAACAAAATTAAAAATAAATAATTTCTGTGAAAATAATTTCTGTGAACATAGAAAAGTGCCAAAGTGCCAAAATCCAACAAACACAATCTTTATAAAATAATAATAATAATAATATAAAAACATTTAACAGTATCAAAATTCAGCTACTATGAACATTTGAAAGTACCATTGCTGTTCCTTGGTCAGCTCTCCCTAATCTCCTGCGCCACCATCACAGCTCTATTTTTTTAGTGGCAGCAGCTTTCCGGAAGCCTTACAGGCTTTGATTGTATCCTCTATTTCTTGGTCCTCTGTAATTGCTGTGGCACATTGTGTGGCAAACACACTAAGTTTCACCTGACTGCTGTAGTTTTTAAGGAGATCCTTATACTTGTCAGGCGCAGCAGTGAACAGCTCTGCGATCGGAGCATTGATGACCACAGTGTTCCGGTCTACCCGAACATGCTTGAAAGCAGCAGACATGGTCCCTCCTCTACGGAACTGCCGCAGAATTGTTTTGTACCGGGCCACCACCTCTTCCGGTTTTTGGGCTGCAATTAAGAAAAAAACACACACAACACTGAATGAAGTTGTTTGAATATTTCAATCTAAAGTGAGATCAAAATAGTTGAAACTAAGAGACCTACATGTAGATGGTTTACTAGATCACTACTCTCTGCCAGAATGTAATTTGTCACGGTAAAACTAGTTCGTTAGCGCTATCAACTATTTCACATGCAATGCTTTGTTGTGGGGAGAATCAGCCAAAAGAGGACATAATGTACAGCAGAGCTCAGCATGATCAAACTGTAAACCCAGCAAGTGAAAGGAGGTGAAAGTATCATTTTAACCTCTCTGACATGTCTTTCTTTCCACTTTCTTGGACTTCTTCCTTTTCTTTTTCCCTTTCCCCTTCTTGTTGTTCTTCTTCTTTTTGTTGTCCTCTGATGATGAGTTAGAGGAGGAGTCAGACATATCAGAGGAAGATTCCATTGAGCTTTCACTGGAGGAACTTGATGACAAGTGGACTGCCTGGGTGGAACCTGTGTCCTCTTTTTTAAGAGCTGTCAATCAGATACAAACACAAACATAAAACTTACAGCACAATGCCCCAAAAAAAACATAGGTGCATGAATACCCTACTAGAGTCCAGAGACAGATTTAAATTAAAAGACCGAACTGTGTATTGGGAGACTTACCTAATGCCAACTGTTCTTTGAGATAGTTGGTCAGCTCCTTCTTTTCTCCTTCTGCCACTCTGCCCTCAGTTTACACACCTCCAAATCATGGGATTTTTTTTTGGCTTGCAGCAGTGCAGTAGGGGCTATGGAAACATCTAATAGAAAGTAATTGTTTATTATTTAATAAAACTAGAAACATTCCATTACCCTTATTTGCTGGTCTTGGGCATGTGATAAGCATGCTATAAGATCTTTAGCACTCCACTCATATGAACAGATAAATGGTCATCTAATATTGTCATTATCATACAATTAGCCAACTGTCACCAAGATTGCTCTATTTACAACTGAGGTCACGCCGTGGCGTGTGCCTGTCCCAGGATCGCTAGTTAGTGACTAGATGACTAGTGACTAGTGACTAGATACTCATTATCCATAATATGAACGTGCCAGCAAACTAAGAAACATTCTCACCACTCGTGCCACTGACGGGCATCGCCTCCAATGTATCCATCACCTGGCTCGCATTATTTCTGGCCCGGGTCCGCACGCCCTTTCGAATCGGGTCGGAGTTTTCCATAGTGTGTAAAATACACTGCGGTACCGGTTCCTGAGAAACACGTTTGTCCCACATTGATGACGTATGAAGCGGGATATTTCTTTGTCCTACGTTGATGACGTTTTGTAGGCGGGATTTGATTTATTTCGTATCAGATCATAGCCTGTTGGATGTCTTCCGGAAACCACCACCGCCAAAAACGTTACTTTTTGCGAACAATGAGCAGATTCGGCCGGCTAAAGAGGCTTATTAGTGATCATATCTCTAAAAAATACACCCTGAAGCTGATAAAGTGGCTTCAGAAGAGGAAACTGCTGAAAAGAAAAGCCAAATGCAGAATATGCCGTCAGGACATGCAACTCAAGAAAAGGACAAACACTGGAGATCGATATGCTTGGTATGAAATAAATAAGTAAATGTAAACTAATATACAAAGCTCCTGGTTATGTGTTGATGTGTGTGTGGTAGTGGTGGAGGGTGTTGGGTCTAATTGCATTAAACCCCTTTCTAAAGGACAATATTTTATGCATAGACTGTATATAAGAAGTTTTAGATCACAATTTTTTTTAAATAGGGTCTGTCGACAAGCAGCACATATGGGAAGGGCAAAACAAACCTCTGTCAGGCAAGTCAATCTTCAGTCGTTCAATAGTCTCCCTGAGTAACTGGATGAAATTCATGTACAGGCAAGTAATAACAGTAATGACATAAACACGTATATCATAGGCTCACAACATTGCAGTTATCTTTGTAATTTCCATAAAATATGCAAAATAATGTATATAATGTTTTGTCAATGATTTTAGAGACACTAACATTTCTTTTTTTTAAATTTCCCTTTGAAGATTTTCTCAGGGTTTGCGTCTACGGCAGATTGACATGATGGATGACAGCATTGCAGCCAGTTCAGCAACTCTTAGTAAAATGGCAAAAACAATAAGGGAGGTCTGTGTCACAGCAGTTGGAAGGATGAGAAGGCGTACAGGCCAGCAGATTGGTGGAAGAAGGGAGTTTGTTGTGATCGATGAGAGCCATTTTCGGCACAAAAGAAAGGTGTGTTATAATAATAACGACTTTAAATATTTGTGGAATATATTGTATGTGTATATATATATTATCTGTTTACAACTGTGTTTGTTTTGTTTCTGTATCAGTACGGGAGAGGAAGAATGACTGGTGGATGGAAAAGAAAGAAGTGGGTCTTTGGGATGTTAAGTGTGAGGCATCATCAAGGGCGAAGATCTGGAAAGCCTATTCTACGTCTTGTGGAGAGAAGATCTCAAAGACTTCTTGTCCCCTTGATTGCACATCATGTGATGCTTGGGATCATCAATTATCAGTGACCAATGGCGTGCCTATCACATACTCCCTGCACTAGGGTACAACCATCACACTGTCAACCACACCAGGTGGTATGTAGATCCCAACACTGGAGCCCACACCCAGCATATTGAGAGGGCCTGGAGATCCTACAAGGAGCAGATCTGGAGGCTTAGAGGAAATTGCACTGAGAGTTTGCTTTCTGACCACCTTGCAGTAATTGAGTGGAATGAATGGCTCGCAAATAAACACCGTGATGGTGCATTTGGAAGATTGGTTCATGACATTTCAAGAATGTACAAGTAGTCATATTTAGTCAGTTACTGGTGTAAAATAACTAATATGGAAATCATTGTGCCTTGAGACAAACTCCAAAGAATCAATGTACCTTATTTTTTGTGTCATAAAATGTATATTCATGTATTATTTGATCAGTTTTGAGTAGATACATTATTTTTAAAACAATAATACATTTCTGTTTGAAATATAGGTTTTAGTCAAATATCGACACTGTGAAAGATTCTATTCTTATTTTATAAAGATTGTGTTTGTTGGATTTTGGCACTTTGGCACTTTTCCATGTTCACAGAAATTATTTTTTGTGTCATGTTTTATATCAGGCCATGTTTTCATAAAGGAGAATCTTTTTTTTTTTTTTTTCTTTACATGAATCAATGGCTGAGAGCTATGTTATAGTATTTGCTTCTTGCAATAAATGTTGATATGTACTTTATCACTTTGTGTTGTGTCTATTTGCCTTTTAAACTATGGGTTTTGAGGAACTGCTGGCCTTTCAATGTCATTTATAAATGCTTTATAAGGCATGAATAGTCCTCACTTTAGATGAGGTCACACAAAATACTTAATAAATGCTTTATAAGGCATAGATAGTCCTCACTTTAGATGAGGTCACATAAAATACTTTACTAAGGACTAGTAACTACCTTAATAAATCATGAATTAATCATAAATTGCAGTTTTAATATGCGTTTATAAAGCATATATTAACATAGTCCCTAACCATTATATATATAAATGCATGAATAATGTACATCTAAATAAGTTCTTAATCATTTACTAACACTTTATAAATTATCTTATTAATCATCTACAACTCCTTAATAATGGTTTGTAAAATATATAATACTTCATTTACAAATGGGGAATCCATCATTTATAAAGTATGAAAACACAATAATGAAACACGTAATAGACGAGCTTATTAATCAAGAATAAAACATTTACAACTGTTGTTATGAACTGCTTACTAATGAATTATTAATGTAGGAACAATGCTTTATAAATGGTGAATTAAGTGTTTACTCATACTTAACTAATGCTTCATAGTGTGTAGTTATTATAAAGTGCTACCGAAACTTATAATGCCGACATTTTAATTTGGGGAATGTGCTGCTGAACACAGCTGCTTGCTGGTGAAGACGAGTTTGAAACTAAAGCTGCAGGCTGTTAAGCCAAAACAGTGGAGATAGTTTGTGTACTATGGTTTTGAAGACTTGAGTTCTGTTTATTTTTGCTGTTGCAATCTTAGTTTTATGCCTTTGCCATCTTGTTTTTTGGAACCAGAAGTGACACGAGAGGGTGGAGCTAAGTAAAAGCGAATACTGAATAAGATATTTAAACGACCAAAATGTTACAATTAACTGAAAACACACTGTGAAAGGTTTAAAGTTATAAGATAAAAACACGGACAACTCCCAGACCGGATAACGCCATGTTAGTGACCTGTCAATCACCGTGCAGCCCCGCCCTAAAACATACCCTGCATTATGGTATATTTACTCTAAATGGACCATAATTTACTAAATGAACATCATGCTGTATTGAAGAAGACTTGAAACTAGAGATTGAGACCATAAACTCATGTTTACAATGTTTACTGAGGTAATAAATCAAGAGAGAAGTAGAGTCATTTTCTCATAGACTGCTATACAACCAGAGGAGTCGCTCCCTGGTGGACATTAGAGAGAATGCAGGTTTGAAGCACTTCACCGTTGGTTTCACTTTTCAAGTTCTGAAGTTGCTGCCTGGCCGATACACAAAGGTTCTGAAGAGCGGAACTGCAGAGTTTGTGATAGTTTTCTGTGGACAACCCGTTTTCACAGGCATAAAAAATAACGTGTTAGTGGACAAATTATAAGCTGAAAAGCCAATTCACTAACTGCATGGTCCAAGACAGACAGAGCCACACATTAGCAGACATCAGACATTCATGCACACACACGCTTTAACACACACTGTTGACCGTACTATAAACCGGGTCAAGCTCTTCAAATGCAGCATGAAAGAGATCGTTTGACAAGTGGTATTAGCCATCCCTTTGTGGATGATGGCAAGGCTTAGAAGGATGGATTCGAATCAGTGCCCCCCCCCCCCCCCCCCGTTGTTATATGCCCTCCTCATCCTGTCTCTTCAATTTACCTGTCAACTTTTCATCCTGCTTTCACATTTCTCTTATAAAAGCCACGTTGTTTCATCACAAGGTGCTGTGTACAGTACCGTGCTGGTGCAATCACAAAGCCATTCACAGCTTCTGATGCACTGTGTGTGTGTGTGTGTGTGTGTGTGTGTCTGTGTGTGTGTGTGTGTGTGTGTGTGTGTGTGTGTGTGTGTTTGTCTGTGTGCTTTAGCATGCCTCCTATCAGAAGCAAAATCAATGATGTAAAAGTGGCAAATGGCACCCCAGGTTACACCTCTCTGTGGTGGTTTTACATCATGTAAGCCACAAGGACAGTCAAAGGCATCCTAGATTTAAAAGCTGCACGCAATATGCTGACGTTCGAATTTCCCTCTGTCTTTCTACGTGCATGGTTGCTGTGTTTGTGTTGCCTAGCTCTCCTACCGGCATTCAAGAGAGGCCTTTGATTTTACAGGTTATTTCCATGAATTCAAGGGAACACTGCTCCCTGTGCTGTTCTGTTTCCTGATTGTTTTGAAGGTGGCTTTGTCTTTGACTGTGTGGCTTAAGTACTTGGCTTTGAACCCCGTTTCCAGAGGAGATTTCTAATGTGCACTGAATGGAGTCCATGGCTTTTTGTTCTGAAACATTAAAGGCTGTGTTGTGACAGATGACGTCACCAACTGCTGCTGAGAAACAACTCACACACTTGGACTGTATGTGTTCATTTAATAATAGTGCTAATTCTAAATATCTTTCATTGAAACAAAAAATCGTATTTATTACCATGTGCAACGTCATGTGTTGGATGTGATGGTATAGAAACATAACATAACAGATTTAATCAATGGCAGAAAGTGCTTACCAACTGACATTTCTTCTTTGCAGCTTCAGAGATAATTAATCGTGGTGTGCATCTTTCCCTCTCCAGACGACTCAATATATATCGATACATTGTCTGTGATACGGTACGATACAGCTACCATGTAACAACTTGATACAGTTCAATATGATACGATTCAGTTTAATACTTCATTCATAGTATTCTCTTGACGTATCATATTTTTCCTATACTAATATAGTGAATTGGATTTATTCAAGCAGGTGCATAAAAACACCAAGTGCAGCCACAACTTGTCAAGTCTGGTCATGGTGGATGGATTCCAGCTGGTCCCATATTTAAAATACAAGAAGTCTTTTTTTTAGAGGATTTTGGTGCTGACCATGCACCACAATGTTCCTGGTTCAAGTCAATACTATCAAATTAGAAATAAAAGGATGTTGTCCATTCAGGTGCTCTTCGGGGCGTTGAAATCGATGGCCGCCGATATAGAACGTTCTTCAAAGAAAACATTTGTTTCTGGTCTTTCATCAAAGATCAATAATTGCAGAATTGTAAATCTCACCCATAAAGTAGGTTATTATGACTGTGGACGTCTCAGAGAAACCAACCAATCATCCTCCTGTTCTATGATCCAACACCGGCTGATGAGCCTTACGGTGCAGAGCTGACTGTGTTGTAGCCCAACGAGAAGACCTCATGTGAAGCCATGACTTCTCTCTTTAGCCTCCTCTTGTTTTCCCATCTCCCTCTCCTCACCTCCTCAAATCTCTTCGCAGTCAACGCTCTTAATCAATGCAGGAAAATTCAGTGCAACGGTTATTTCTTTCCCGTTCTGTCTTTTTATTTGTTTTTATGAATCTTTTATACATTCTAAAATCAGAAACTTATTGTTTTCCAACAGAGTGGCCAGAAGTGAGGAAAAGGTAATTACAACTTGAGTCAAAGGTGGCAAAAAGAATATTTTATAACTTATATTCCATCTTGTTGTATCTGCACATATGACTGTAAAGTACTTGACAGTGTTGTGTAGAATCCTTGGAAAGAGCCGAAAGAGATTATGAAACGTGGACAAAGTACAAAGTGGCTGTATTGTGGACTCCTTGCCCCTGCTAACCTGGCGCTCATCCCATACAGCGACCCCCAAATGTGATGCTATCAGCTCTATGCAAAGTATGCAATGAGAGAACAAACAACCTGCTTTTGAACAGGAAATAGGACTAAAATGGCAACGCCAAGCTTTTCCTCCATCTGTCGCTTTTACCATCTCACCTGTGTGTGTGTGTGTGTGTGTGTGTGTGTGTGTGTGTGTGTGTGAATGAGAGAGGTAAAAGCACTCATTTGGATCAGTGAGCTCAATGTGTATGAGCTTGTATGCTAACACACTCAACCTATATTTTAATTGGTGCTTGGCGCGCTGCCAGTGAGCCGCTGTTGTCTTTTTGTTTTACTGCTCCCTGTTTTAGCATCTGAAAACAGAATATTTATAGTTCAACATTACTCCTCCTTTGTCTTTTAGACGTGAGCGTCACGATTAGCCGTTTGCTTGATCTGAGCGGGGAGTCCTGGATGGGCTGTCAAAGGCTGCCAGATGTTTCCTGCAGCAGCTCGATTGTTCCAGATGATCTTTTAGAGAGACAGAACAAATTCTATAATAAACAAATCATCTCAACAGCTTTGATTCCCACATAGTATTGTAACTATAAGGTGACCAAACACAGACTGTATGAAGATGAAATACTGTTGTGGATCGAGTCACCATCTTCAGAATGATGACACTGGACTTACCAGTAAGACCTTGTTTCTTTCAGTGGAAAGAAATTCACCATTTGGTATTAACACTGTCTTCCCCACGGAGGTTGGATTGACCTGTCTATGACAAAAGAATAAGTAAATTTGGCACTTTTGATACACTAACTCCTGCTGCACATTAATCAACACATTTTCACCCCCAACTCGTCATACAGTGACGCGTGGTCAGTGCTCCAACTCCTTATACTATGACGCTTCACCTAACCCTAACCCTCCTCAAAGTCTTCTTTCCACCGCTCGACAATATCTTCAGTCTGGGTGCGCAGTTCTCCTCCGCTGCTGAACTCTGAGACAAGCCCTGTTTCCCTTTCTGAGTCGTCTCATGGATCGCCAGAACGTCCTTGTGTCCAACCGAAAGTCCTTCTCCATGGTTTCCCCAAACTCCTCCCACACCTATCAGCTGGTACCTGTCTAAACTATTTGGTTAGGATTAGGAAAGTATCGTGGTTTGGGTTAAAACAACTACTGAAGTGGCATTCCTTTTGTACGGAAGTTCTTCAGAACAACATCCTTTTTATATGGTTTCTAATTGGATGGATAGACATGTATCAGTGAATGATATCTGAGTTAATGGGGTCACATGACAGTTAGTTCTGTTGATTCTAACAGTGTGTATGGTGTCAGTGAGATTTGACACCATTTGCCTCAAACTTTCAATCATAACTCATCCAGTCAGGTGAGGTGACAGGGTGACTTCAGTGGGGGGAAAGTGTAAAGCTTATTATCTGTTCAAATTACCTCAGTAACCTGGAGGACAGGAGAGTGTTCTACGACCACAACCCTCTGCTGCTGTCAGCTGTCATTTCAGTGCCAAATCAATGGGACCCTCCTCCACCCCCTTTACCTCCAGTTTTCATCACATCAAGTGGTCTGGGCTCCTTACACTGAGCTCAACAGTAGTCCTGATCCAAAATCCCACCCAACCGGGTCTTCAGCCAAGTCTCTTCATCTCTTCACCTTCACCACCAGTGTTTAGACTCCATCAGGGGAATATTCCTTCACTATCGATGGCAGTACGACACCCTAAAATGATGACCGGCAAAGACGCTTGCAAACATATCACCTTAAGGTCAGCTACATCATTCCTGCAGATCTTAGAAGTTTTAGAAATTTGTCTCTCTGAACTTTTAGTCGCACGCTGTTAGAAGCACGATAAAATTCAAATGTTTTAGTATCGCACCATATCGTACAAAAACAACTACAAAACAAAGCAACAAATAAAACAGCAAAAATATGCCAGTAAACAGAGACATCTATAAGAACATATTTAAGGATTCAAGGATAATGTATTGTCATCATGCAACAAAGAGATGCACAGCGAAATGCAGTTGTAGCCCATTCGCGACACAAATAAAAACAACAAAACAAAGAAAACAGCCCTACGTTGCATTTTTTGAGAAAAGCAAGCAGCAGCAACAAAACAAATGTCTGGGCGGCTCTCTCAGCTCTCCTCTGAAACCCAATCCCCACACTTCATTCTCCAATGTTGATGAGTGTATTCTGTCATATGCCATAAGTGCTCCAGTGATAAAGATGAAAAAATTAAGACAGAAATGTAGCAAAATGAATGTGAGCTATACCGAGCTATGTGCATGCATCGCCGTTGCCATTGCAACATACAAGTTGTTGTTGTGTGATATATACACAAAGAAACAGGTGTACTGTAAAAAATACAGTGTGCTCAGGTGAAAGGGAAGGTCTTGGTTTGGTTTTCAAAGAACACAGTGTTGGAGCATGTCGAAGATCAGCCGGCAGACTGTTTTTTAGGTGCATAAATACTGAAAGACATCTCACCGGACTTAGGAAGTGCCTGGGACAAATGGATGAGATGTCCACCTTGTAACCGGAAAGATCTGCTGGGGAGAGTTGTACTGAGGAGCCAACAAGACCAGCAAGTGCTTTGTAAACCAGAAGGATATTTTGAATAGTCTTCTGACAGCAACAGGTAACCAATGAAGGTTTCACAGTACTGGAATGATATGGTCTGATCTTTTTTCATGGTTAGAAATAGTGCAGCAGAGTTCTGGATAAATTGTAACCCAATCAGCTTCTGATTCTGGAGATGTTTCTGAGATGGAAGAAGGTGACCCTAGTGATGATCTGTGAAAGTCACTGAGTTCACCATCGCAGGTTGATCTGAGCTTTTTAGTCTGGTCAAATGTGTTTAGTGACGTTGACTCCAGGTACTCACAGACAAGCTGTCTCTGGGTTTTAGCACCAGGATCTCAGTACATATGCTGAGGTCAGCACAATAAGCTGATTGGCCAAGAGAGCTAAAATGTAATGGTGGAACTACGAAGAGTTCACAGTCAGCAAGATAGAGAGAGAGAGAGTAGTCTAAGACAAGGACAAGTAGCTTTAGAACACAAAAGACAAAAGCACAACAGGATAAAAAATCATTCTGAATCAGATCAGAAAGACTTTATTGCAAAGCATCTTTGCACATACAAGGAATTTGACTTTGATTGGTGAAAATGATTTAACAATGCAAATATTTCCAGAATTAAATGTTCAGACGAAGGCTGTGATGTATGTAAATAAGATGTCTATAATAAAGAAATAGTCCAAAATGAAAACAAAACCTTCAAATGTTCTGAAGGGAGGACCCCACACCTAATATCTCCTCAGATCTTTTAATGACTGAAAGAATGAAAGACATTTGTGTGCTGCTGCTGCAGAACATGTTGGAGCACGCTGTTTACAAGGGGCTTTAGAGACACAATTCACAACTGCAGTGAAGCTGTTTTACATTTTAAAGTGTTTTAGTGGCGCATGGAGAAATTGTCTCGCACGTTTGGCATCATCTGATCGGCTTTTCTTATCGTCCTTAACAGAGAGTGAATATCAGCTGATATGATGGGTGGCTGATTGATAATATGAACCACAAAAATATCCATGTACGTGTGTGTGTGTACAGCCCCTTAATGCAAATTTATGATTTTTAATATTTGGCTATATAAATGAAATTGACCTGACTATATGTGTGAAGCTCGTAGTGGATTTCATTGGAACTTTCTCTGCCTGTGAGCCACCTCCTCGAAAGTCAGTGCTGTTAGAGTGACTGAGTAAAGTTTGGACATTATTTCATGCCTACATGGGAGGTTAAAGTGTGTGCAGCACCTCTCCTCTCAGCACAGGGGAGGGGGGCAATGGTCAGAGCCAACATACACATTGCAAAGCTATCGCCCACCAAAGTTGATCAACTAATCCAAATGTGGCTGTGATATATTGGTGCAGCTTTGATCATATGGGATCATATGGGTTTAAATTTGATCGCTTCAAGCTACCAAGGTCCAGTCAAGCAGTGGCCCATAATTCATTGCAGCTCTGTCTGACCCAGCCTACTAACATATTCTGACATTCAGAGTCAAAGGATCATTCTGGCTTTTTACAATTTGGGACTTATTTCAATAGTTGTGGACGTCATTTCTATCAGTTATGATAACAATGTATTCAGGAGATCTGGATACACTATGAAGAAGTCAGACACAGACACGAGCATTCACATTATCAAACAGATTGGAAACAAACCAAGACTTTATCCTGATTATCTAGTACACATCATTTAAAGTCAAATTAAAATGATCACGTCAGCAGTAATATCAGGAAGAATCAGAATCAGAATCATTTATTGCCATGGTATGTTGCACATACAAGGAATTTGACATGACGAGTGGTGCATAATATTAAACAATCAACACAGTGCAAAAAGTAGAAGCATATTAAAATTGACAGTAAAATATAAAATAAAGTAATATATAAAATAAATTGAAATATAAAATAAAGTGCACAAAACAAACAGATAACAGGACTATAAACAAGTGAGATGTTAGTGTAATGTAAAAGTGTTGAGTGTATTTAAATAAGAAACATAGAAGGGATGTGCAGGGGAGTGACCGGTAGGAAATCGTCCTGGGGATGACAGAGTCAGTGGGGGTCCCGGGCTTTGTTGATGAGCCCAACTGAAGACAGCAAAAAACTGTTCATGTGGCGTGAGGTCTTGGTCCTGATGGACCGCAGCCTCCTACCAGATGGAAGGGGCATGAACAGTTTCTGTCCAGGGTGAGAGGGGTCGGCTGCAATCTTTCTTGCTCGCTTCAGGGTCCTGGAAGCGAACAAGTCTTGGAGGGGCGGCAGATTGCAGCCAATCACCCTCTCAGCAGAGTGAATGATGGGCTGCAGCCTGCCCTTGTCCTTGGCAGTGGCTGCGGTGTACCAGACTGTGAGGGAGGAGCAGAGGATGGACTCAATGATGGCTGTGTAGAAGTGCACCATCTTTGTCTTCGGCAGGTTGAATTTCTTCAGCTGCCTGAGGAAGTGCATCCTCTGCTGAGCCTTCTTGGTGATGGAGCTGATGTTAAGCTCCCACTTGACGTCCTGGGTTATGATGGAGCCCAGGAAGCGGAAGGACTCCACAGCGTCGACCGGGGAGTCACACAGGGTGATAGGGGCAGGTGGGGCTACGTTCTTCCGGAAGTCCACAACCATCTCCACTGTCTTTAGAGCGTTGAGCTCTAGGTTGTTCAGACCGCACCAGGTCACCAGATGGATTCACGTGCTGCTTCCTGTCAAACAGGAAGTCTATTATCCACTTGCAGGTGGAGTCGGGCACGTGCAGCTGGGAGAGCTTGTTATGCAGCAGAGATGGGATGATCGTGTTAAAGGCAGAGCTGAAGTCCACAAACAGGATCCTGGCGTAGGTTCCTGAGGAGTCCAGATGCTGGAGGACGAAATGAAGGGCCATGTTGACTGCGTCGTGTACAGAGATGTTGGCTCTGTAGGCGAACTGCAGGGGGTCCAGGAGTGGGTCAGTGAGGGTTTTTAGGTGGAACAGGACAAGGCGCTCAAAAGACTTAATGACCACAGAGGTCAGGGCGACGGGCCTGCAGTCGTTAAGTCTTGTGATCCATGTTTTTTTGGGGACGGGGATGATGGTCGAGGCCTTGAAGCAGGCTGGTACATGGCATGTCTCCAGTGAGTTGTTGAAGATGTCTGTAAACACCGGAGACAGCTGATCAGCACAATGCTTCAGGGTGGAGGGGGAGACAGAGTCTGCTGCTTTGCGGGGGTTCTGTTTTTTAAAAAGCCAGTTGGCGTCTCTCTCCAGATTAGAGAGAGTCGTCACTGGGGAGGGGGGTGGGGGGGACACTGGGATGGGTGGTACAGAGGCATGGGCCCCTGCTGGGCTGGGGGAGGGGGACCTGGTGGTCTCGGGCTGGTGGATGGGGGGATGGGGTCAGGACTGTCCCATTGTCTTTCAAAACGACAGTAGAACTCGTTCAACTCATTTGCCAGGCATAGCTCGTGCATAGGTGATCTGTCTGAGACCTCTCCAGACAGAAGCAGAGTCACTTGCTGAGAGCTGGTGTTGCAGTTTCTCAGAGTACAGTCGTTTAGCGTCTCTGACCGCCTTGCTAAACCTGTATTTTGACTCTTTATACATGTCCCTGTCCCTGTACACACACACACACATGTCCCATTTCCACCGCACGGTACAGCACAACTCTACTCAACTCCAATCGCTGTCTTTTGGTTTTCCATTAGCAAAAGTTTTAGATAGTTCCTGGTCAAGGTTCCAAGCAAGCTGAGTGGATACTTTGAAGGGTACTGATTGGTTAGAGAGAATCGTTGCTAGCGCAAAAGAGGACATCCTTGAGAGGATTCAGTGAGTGTTGAAGATGATGTCACGGCCGTTTCAAAGGGCGTCGCTACAGCGATAAGATGAGGATCCTGCCCACACTGAGTTGGGAAATAAAATTGAGAAATGTACCTGGTCCCAAAAGTACGTTAAGCAAAACATGCTACAGGCAGCTAACTTCAGTTTTATGAATGCAGTTCTTTGGTTGTGAAAAAAAACGCTCAATAAAGTGTGCCCTGCCCATCGGTCGGTGGCGTGTCAAATGCTCTTGTGCTAATTTGGTGGCACCTGTGTTACCTGTGGAGGGATTACAAAGAATACACTATAGGTTGGAGGCTATGACAATCATATCCAGTCATATTCACTGAGTTCATCCTGTTAAAGGACCGGGCTGTCCCAATCATAATCCTGTGGAGAGTTGAGAGGAAACCTACTGTTTACTGGAATGTGCAGAGTTTCACATATAAACACAGCAGCTCAAGTAACGTGCCAAGATCAGATGATGGCTGTTTTTAAGTTCGTCACTGCACAATTTCACTTGTCATCACAATGATCCATGAAATAACGATCTGCAGTAAATGACATGCGCAGCAGCAGGATTCTCACAAGGTCAGAAGATCACACGAAAATCTCAGGATCACGTATCAAACGAAAAATCGATCTTGTCAGGCTGCAAATAATGCGGTTGTGTCTGGACCAATCAGCTTCTTGTGAAGAGCTACAGGCAGCTAGAGGCGTGGCTTAAGTGTGTGTGATGACAGAGAGAGGAGAATCCTGAAGAGCCATCTGTTGCACTTCTGTCCATCCTGATAGAGGGATCCCTCCTCTGTTGCTCTCCCTAATGTCTCTTCCTCTTTTCTCCCCGTTAAAGAGTGTTTTGGGGGAGTTTTTCCTGTTCCGATGTGAGGGTCCTGGGACAGAGGATGTGTACAGATTGTAAAGCCCTCTGAGGCAAAATTGTGATTTTGGGCTATACTAAATAAATTGAGTTGGAGAGGTTAGCCTAGCCAAGCCAAGTATTTATGAAAGTGCTGTTTCCAAACAGTTTCCAAAGACGGCTTCTCTTCTCCGAGTCAGGTTAACAGTTGCCTGTTTTAATCCTATATATTGCAACACGAATATGATCCTGGCAATGATCCACAAATACAGTAAGATTTTGACAAATTATCACATCCTGTTGGTCATCACAGTCGCACATCTACCGCTTCTGTAATTAAAAATGCTTGGCTCCAGGCAGTACTTTGGCTAATCTCTTTCAATGGATGGAGACACTGAGGAAGGATTGGCAGCAATAGAAGGTCCTAAGAGACTAATTACCAAAAAAAGGTTAAGTTTGAATTCATCTACAATTTCATGTTACAATGTAAACTGGTTTGAATGTGTGCGTCTCCAACACGCCTGTAGATTTGCATGTGAAACGTTGTTTTGTGTAATCAAATCAAAGAGTTTGCTGTGCACATGAACACAGAGGTTATTTTACAGTCTGGTGCTGATTGCACAGAATCGAACTGGTGAATCTGCTGTGCGTGATTGTGGTTTGACTGTAGGCATCATCGCTCCAGTTAGAGACTGCAGATGGAACAGATACCTGCTGCTTTCAGGTGGCTGTGAAAAGAAACAAAAAGCTGTTGTAGATTACAGAGCTGGTAAGAATCTCTTATTAATCTGTATTCAGTCCGGAAGGCATTAATGCCATATCTGAAATAATTACTGTATTTTGTAAGTGGAAAGCCAAAACCAGCCTGGTATCACAAACGGCGTATGGATAACACACCAATTATTGTGCGTCTTATCACCATACATTCTTTGCTTTTTGCTTGTCTGCTATGTGAAACCCTCCTCTGTGCTGACCTTTCTCTTGGCATGACACAAACTGCCCTTTGGTAGTGGGGGGAAATGGACCATTGACCCATTTCGATTAAATGTGTATCCATCCTTGGTGATGGGCACAATAAAAATAAAACAGGAAACAAACTAAACCAATCAGATCATGACAATCAGGCGCCTGGTTCCTGAGGAGATCTGGAATGCTGATTCAGTTTTACATGTTAAATACATTCGTAAAAAACATACCTTAGTACAAAAGTATTATCTAAAATTCATTGTTTCTTCATGAGAAAGCGCTTTTTACAGACATAAGTCACAAAGTGCTTAACAGGAAAGATAAATTTCAAAGATAAATAACACAATGTGACCATATATATAAGGGCCAATAATTTACAAGAACAAATTGTAAAACATGAAACGTATTTAAGAAGGCACAATAAACAGAAAATACACAATTAAAACATAGATTAAAAGCAGGCCTAGAGCAAGATGTTTACCCAAACGCCACTGTAAACAAAGTCACAGACTCAGTAAAGCGTAGAGTATTCCATAGCTTTGGCGCTACTGCCTCAGACACTTGGTCTTAAGGCGAGTGCGTGGGACAGACAGATAATTGAACATGTTTGACCTGAGAGCGCGGGCGGGTGAATAAGAGTGAAGTAATTCAGCCACATAAGCAGGAGGCTGACCGTGTAGTGCTCTGTAAGTGAGAGTGAGAGTGGATTAGCTGCAAACAGTTGAGAGCAGACACACTGAGTGATGAGAAAAGTGTGTTACAGTAGTCGATACGTGAAGAGATGAAGGCGTGTATGATCATCTCTAGTTCAGCTGTTGATGACATCATTATCATCGGTTGAAGAAATCCAAGATAACATCAAAAAAGCATGAAAGAATGTGCCAATAGTTTTCAGTAATATAATAATAATAATAATACATTTTATTTATATAGCGCTTTAAAAGGCACTCAAAAGACACTTTACATGGTAAAAAACAGAAACAATAAAAGCATTTATAATAACAGTAAGAAAGAAAAATAAACACGAAAAGAAAGAAAGAAAACATACATGACTGACTTTAGAAGTTAAAAGCAGATTTAAATAGATGAGCTTTAAGTACAGTTTTGAAAGTGTTGAGTGACGGAGAATGTCTGAGGTGCTGGGGGAGGGAGTTCCAGAGGGAGGGGGCAGCAATGGAGAAGGCCCTGTCCCCCCAGGTCTGATGCTTGGACAGAGTAGGGGGGGTAAGGAGGTTGGCGTCGGCGGATCTGAGGTTGCGGGTGGGAGCGTGTCGGTGCAGGAGGTCTAAAGGTATGAAGGGGTTCAGGGTTATGAAGGGCTTTGTATGTGATGAGGAGAATCTTGAACTGGATTCTTTGCTGTATGGGGAGCCAGTGGAGGTTCTGAAGGACTGGGGTGATGTGGTCTCTGGTACGGGAGTGGGAGAGCAGACGGGCAGCTGAGTTCTGGATGTATTGTAGTTTATTGATGATTTTGGTGGGTGAGCCGTACAGGATGCTGTTGCAGTAATCCAGTCGAGAGGTGATGGAGGCGTGGATGAGTGTTTCGGCGGCTGCGGAGGAGAGGGAGGGGCGGAGACGGGCGATGTTTTTGAGATATATCTTCTAATACTGGACAGATATCACCGAGTACCATTTTATTTTCAAATCAGTTGATTAATTTGGGGTTTATTTGACAGATACAGCATTCTGTACACATACTGAAAACAGCTATACGATGTAACTATCAGAACTCACTGGAATCACTGCGGTGACTGTCACACACACACTCTGCCTTCTCACCTCACCAGCTCATCTTCACCACCTGCAGATATGGATTAAGGTAAATGGTAGATGGACCACTCAAAGCTTTTTAACACTCCATGTCATCATTCACACCATGCAAGGTGCCACCTGCCCATCAGAACTATCTAACATACCATACCACTCACCTCAGGCACAGCTATTTAGCGTTAAGTGTCCTGCCCAAGGACACATCGACATGCACTAGTGTATTGAACCGCCGATCCTCTAAATTAACCGCTGAGCCACAGTCCCCTAAATGTACTCATTAAGTAAATGAGTACATGCATTGACCATCTATGGATGAACGTGGGCATTTAGAGGATAGGGTATGAGGCTGGTCCACATGCAGACAATTCCTAGTTAAAAGGAAAGGAAAGAAAAGAGGAAATCACATCCTGTCAGCTGACGGCCAACACATACAAACACACGTCAGCTGCAGAGTTGTGTGTGTGTGTGCTGTGTTTACGCACGAGAGAGTGTGTATGTTCAAAGCTGCTGCATCACAGAATGGAATTCAAATTATGAAATGTTCTCTCATCTAGTCCTTGCATGTCCATAGCAGTCAGGGCTGCTTTTTACATCCACTTCAACCTGCTTGAGTGATGCTCCACAGAGAGAATTAGTGTCCTCATTCTGTCACAGAGGGAGAGAAGGAGACAAGGTGGGAGGGGAAGAAAACAGAAAGACACAGACACGGTGTAACAGAACGCTCCTTCTGGAAGATAATAAACATTCGTCCAGCCTTCTTTCTGAAATTCTGAACATCTCTACAGCATATCTCTTCCCGTGGACACTCTGTCATTACACACAATACTTAGGAGGAAATGAGTGAAAGCTGGAAAGCCCATGGAACTCCCAGGGTTTGAACACCAGCACGGCTGACTGGTTGCCGAACTCTCATTCACTGAAACATAAGAGTGGATATCAAAGTTCAGAGTTAAATTCAGTTACAGTGGTTCCACAAACCATTTAAAGGTTTGTGGAACCACTATCCCCGGTGATCTCGGTGTCCCCGAGAACCCGGGTCCAGAGCAACTCCGGCAGTCTGGCCGCCCACCCGAGATCACGGGTCCAGAGCCCTCCTTCCCGTCCGACCGCCCTCCTGCCCGTCCCCCGGAGCCCTGTGGCGGGTTGGATCCAGCCGCCCCTCCTCCGGACTCCCTCCACTCACCCTTTTTTGTGCTAGACTTTGCACGTCTGGAATCCGTCCCTTGAGGGCGGGGTACTGTCACGGTTGGGTTTTGCCTTGTGTGTGTGTGTGTGTGTGTGTGTGCCCAATCACCTGCCCCTGGCTTTTCCCTCTGCCAACCCCACTCATCTCAACTCACCTTCATGCAATCTTCTCATCACCCCACACATATTGATACTCCCCTGCTTGAGCGAGGACGCACGAGAACAGCCTTCCAGGAAGTGTTTTAACAGCCGACACGCCCCCTCATTGTTCATCAGTTATGTGATTGGACGCTGCAGCCGATCGGACTGATACAATTTTTTTCAACATGTAAACAGTGAAGACGGATCGCAGATTAAACTCAAGCTTCATATTTGATTAGTTTTCTGATTCACCATCTGGTTTAAATAAATGTTCATTGTAGTCTGAATAACAAAACGACCACAAACAACTTTCTTCATTTATTAGAAAGATTTGTGTTTTCATGATCTGATATTTCCCTCAATAACTTTTATTATGGAAACAATTAAAGTCAGAGAGAGCTGGAGAGACAAAACACTTTATATATATATAATGTAAATATAATATAATATATATATAGAGAGCTGAGAGACAAAACACGTTTTACATCATTTATCATCATTTCATTCAGTCACGTGAGGCGGATCATTCCTGAGTGTTTGATGAGTTTTATCATTTAAGTTTAACCTGAAACATGGAGCCTAATAAAATAATATTGATTAATATTAATAATATTTAAGAGAAACCATAATCATATTCTGGGTTAATTAATAATGATGTCACAATCACAATTTCAAAACGTACAGACGCAAATAATTCATAAATAAGACGAACGCATTCCGCCGGTAGAAATCGATCCTGCGCTTCTAAACAGAACACAGTTTGTTAAACAGGTAACAGACTACAGAGAGAAACACCTCTACAGTGATGATTACTGTGTGTCTTTATTAGTTATTAGTATTATTAGTGACTATTATTAAGTACAGTGATCATGTGAACAGACACAAACTTCTCAAAAGTCTCTCCAGCTGTTAAAGCCGACTGACAGCTGATCCAGCTGTGATCAGCTGATCCTCCGTCATCAGAAACAGACGTCGCTTCACGTGACGCTTCAGAGGAAAGGACGTCTCATGTCTCTTAAAACATATTTCCTCGTTTCGCATGGTTTCCTTGTGTCTCTCCATGCATCCCTGGTGGGAGGGACTAGGACGCAAGGAAAGGACACAAGTGAGGGAAACGGGGATGCAATTAAGAGACTTGGGATGTACCCATGGATGATACTAGCAATTGTTCAGTCTGCTTCCTGCTGCAGAGCTCTGGCAATCTGCTGATTCCAACCATCACTGCAGTTCTTAACTGTCCACCTGTGGGTGCGTAGCTGCTGCATTGTTTGTGGTGAGAATAATTCAGACTGAGAAGAGAAGGTTTGAGACTGGGAGATAATAGAACCCCTCCAGCTTGGGTAAACATCTTTCCCATTAGGAATGAAGAGAGGGAAATAAACAGACCACACACACTATGATTATTTGGATTTACTTAGAGGTAGCGTGTGATGGGATGTCTACACCGCAGTGGGGAGAATACATTTGATTAAATTTGTTAAAGCATGGAGATACAGTAGGCATCAACATTAGTTTGTGATTACATTACGCTTGACTGGTTGTGAAACATGGACTTCCTGTTGTCTCTCATTTAATGTGACTTTTCACAGTCAATTTGCAGTTTTATACCTCACAGTAGGCACAGATCACTGCTGCTAAGGAAAGGCGTTAAGTAAGAATGTAAAGAGTCAATCCAGCCTTCTGTAGTGAAGACGAGAGACTTTGGACAACATGGAATGTCCTTGGCTCAAGGAACTGACTGTTAGTATTCTGGACTGTGGTCTAGTCCTCTACATAGAACAATTAGATGTCCTTTTCAAATGTAGAGAAATAGAGGTTTGTCCCAAAAGAAGCAATAATGGCTTCAATCAGGTACTGCAACAGCTTTGTTCTGCTAGCTGTAGAATAAGAACTTTGACAATCAGAGCTCTTTTTGTTCTCAAGATGTTTTTTGTCTCGGTGGCCTGAAATTAAATGACCTGCTTGTGAATAAGTACCAGTGTGAGACAACCACATTGGCTATTTGTTGCAGTAGCAGTTATTCAATGCTTTACAAAAAGCTTCTCCTTCCTCATACTATTTTACATTGTCTGTGTGAGTCCACTCTGCTGATTTGAATCACTAGTGCAGTGCTTGTTCTGAGCACCTGGCCGTTCGGAACATCGCTGATTGCTTCCAGCGTTGTTGCTCATTGCCGACTCAAGGGAAGCGAAGAAGAAGTTTGTCTGTAACGTTGGTATATCCAACCGGCAGCAGCAAAAGTGAACCGGTCGATGATCCGCGGCCTACAGGCGGTATGCTGGACTATGTCTGCAGAGCCCTCACAGAGTTTAATTCTTTATTCAAAGTGTATTCATTTTTAAATTGTCGCCTATCCAAATTGCATCAACTTCTATGCTGCATGGCCTTATGTCCCCAGCAATGCACCCACCAAGTGAGAAGTAGATCGAATGAAGGGTTCCTGAGATTTGAGAAGGACACACATACGGATGTTGCTAGTTATATATATATATACACACACTATAAATATATATACAGGTATATACACTATAAATATATGTATATAAAATCCTGCTGAGCAGGGATTCTAGGCAACGGAAGCAGCAAGAGGGGGGCGGGGCGGGAACAGCTGTTGACGCAAACAGGAATTCCTCTGTAGCGTAGGCCGTCTCATTTCGGAGACCGCACGATCCAGCCTTCGTGGTCCTCAAAGGACGCGGCCCACGTAGACCGCGAAGGCTGGGTCCTCCGAAGGATGCAGCCCCTGAATTGAGACACAGCTTCTGTGTCTCATATGTTCAGAGACCGTGAAGCGTCACTACGACACAAAGCACAGCTCTTTTGAGCAAACGTACCCACTCACATCTGAAATTAAGTCACAGAAAATAAACGATTTAATGTCCACATTACTCCGTTTCCATTTGAAAACGCATATGTTTTGCTACGTCGACCATGCCATACTCCTAGAAAGACTGAAAAAAATTTGGGTGGGACTTTCTGGCACAGCACTTAACTGGTTTGAATCCTACTTGAAGGACAGAGAATACTTTGTGTCTGTAGCTAATTACACATCAGAGCTGACTAAAATGACATGTGGTGTTCCCCAAGGTTCAATACTGGGGCCTCTTCCGTTCAACATCTACATGCTTCCACTAGCGCAGATTATGGAAAACAACAAAGTGTGTTATCATAATTATGCAGACGACACACAAATCTACATAACTATGTCACCAGGGGACTATAATCCCATAAAAGGGCTGGGTAACTGCATTGAACAAATCAACAACTGGATGTGCCAGAATTTTCTTCAATTAAACAAAGATAAAACAGAAATAATTGTTTTTGCTACCAAGGACGAACGATTGAAAATCACCGCTCAGCTTCAATCACTGATGTTAAAAACCACAAACCAAGCCAGAAATCTAGTAGTTATGGATTCAGACCTCAACCTGAACAGCCATATCAAGACAATTACAAAATCAGCCTACTATCACCTGAAGAATATATCAAGGATTAGAGGATTTATGTCTCAACAGGATTTGGAAAAACTTGTCCATGCATTCATCTTCAGTTGACTGGACTACTGTAATAGTGTGTTTGCAGGTCTCTGTAAAAAGTCAATCAGAAAGCTGCAGCTGATTCAGAATGCTGCAGCTCGAGTCCTCACTAAGACCAGGAGGGTGGACCACATCACTCCAGTTCTGAGGTCTTTGCACTGGCTTCCTGTCAAACAAAGAATTGACTTTAAAATCCTGCTGTTAGTTTACAAAGCACTGAATGGGTTAGGGCCAAAATACATCTCTGATGTGCTGCTACCTTATGAACCATCCCGACCCCTTAGGTCGTCTGGGACCGGTCTACTTTCTGTTCCCAGAGTCAGAACTAAACATGGAGAAGCAGCGTTCAGTGTTTCTGCTCCACATATCTGGAACAAAGACCCAGAAAGCTGCAGGTCTGCTGAGACCCTCAGCTCCTTTAAATCAAGATTGAAGACTTTTCTGTTTGCTGCTGCCTTTAATTTAACCAGATTCAATTAATATATTAATCAATTTCCTGCATTTCTGCATTTTACTACTGAATTGTATTTCTTACTGTTTTTTAATGTTTTAATGACTGTTTTTATTGTTTCAATGAATGTTCTTAATTGTTTTTAAATCTCCTTTTCTTTTGCCTTATGTTTTGATGCTTTTAATGGTTTTATGTGAAGCACTTTGAATTACCTTGTTGTTGAAATGTGCTCTACAAATAAACTTGCCTTGCCTTGCCTTGTTTACACTGAGCGTCCACACTACGCGGAGTTTTCGAGCACCGAAGACGGATAACTTTGAAAACTCCGGGGCTGCCTCTTCGTGTGGACGGTCGAAAACGGATACATTCAGAAACGATGATGCCCACACTTGCGTTCGCTACTTGATTGGCAGTCATGACGTGTCCTTCTCTGATTCGTCACATGCCTATCACGTGACCCTTACCTGGAAGCTCACAAACAACAACATTGATTACCGATTGACTACCAGGTTAATTTAACATGGAGAACTGATTACAGGCGTTGCTGACCTTGTTGTCTTTACTAGCAGCTGTTGTTCAGTTAAAGTCTGCATTTCTGTGGAGGAAGCAGCTGTTATTGGAGCGATTAGCGAGCAGCGTGACCAGCGGCGTTATAAGCCCTACGGAGCTAAGCCACCAGCAGAGCTACGAGTGAGAACAGACAACAACGAGGAAACGAGTCAGAGACGTGTGTTGACCACATTTATGGACCAAACGTTTACGTGTAAGTGTTGATTTTACAGTAAATTTGAGGTGTGAGAGAGAGAGAGAGAGAGAGAGAGAGAGAGAGAGAAAGACCCGCAGCGCTGTAACTAAGTCTGAAAAATAAAACTTCTAAAACTTTCCACGAACTGTGTCTGTTTGAGTTCATAGAGGAAGATTTTAGAGGAAGATCTTAAGTATCAAACACAACCTTTCATTATTAAAGACTACTTTATTACTCTGTCGTATTTTTTTTACCTGAGCAACCAATAATATGTTCCTGTCTCCATTTCTGTAATAATCAGTAGATAGTAAAGTAAAAACAATGACTATGGTCATAATTATTACACACACACACACACACACACACGCACACACACACACACACACACACACACACACACACACACACACACACACACACACAGTCATTTGGATGTTGGTTTACATGTTGATGTCAAAATAAATAAACATGCATACATTGCATGTTGTCCTTACTCCTGTTATCATATGTTATCATATGAACTCTAAAAACCTTGGTGTTTCACTAACCTCTTGGCACTTTGTTGCCCTGAGGCTACAAACCAAAACCTCGCTGGGGGTTGTGTGTGTGTGTGTGTGTGGGGGGGGGGGGGGGGGGGGGGGGTTGTTGGGGGGCGGACACATATATTGTGAATGACAAAAATGAGGTGAAATATTTTTTACCCCCCAAAATAAAAACTCATGCTAAAGAGGGCTAAGGGTGGTTCTTAAGGAAACGTGATGGGGGTGATTTAATCCAAGAATTCATCCCTTAAAGAACTACTCCTTATATACGTTTTTCCTTTTTAGAACGGACAAAAGCTCAGGTTTGTCCACAGGCCACTATTTGCTGACTCCTAAAGTCGAGCATGTGTGCTTGTGAAGGTGAATACTTTTTCGGGTCTCCCAAGTCTGCCTCTCACAACATTCTAACAAAGAGTATGTCTAAAATGAGAAACAGATGTGTGGAGGCCCCCAAAGTCTCAATAATCTTCAAAACCTCCGTCTGTGCTTATATTTGTGTTTGCTTCTAGTGTTTTGTTAGAATGTTAATGCCATGCTTACTGAACCGAGGCCTGAATGGTTGAATAAAATGGGGAAATGCACTGCCCAGTGAATAACTAAATACATAAGTAATACAATGCTTTCTTCAAGAGCAGTGAAACTGATAACATCCAGGTAGACATGATTTAAGGGTCTGACATGAATAACTTGGATTTGTGTCCTGGTACGTGAGGCTTCATGGGAAATAACACAAATGAAACCACAGAAATGTTTTCTCCTGTGACCAGATTTTGCTATCATGCATCTTTGAGGTGATGAATCATATGGTGTTATATTTGGCTACTCATCTTCTTGCTCAATCTTCGCCATCTTCTTGCTGTTCCACTGCATTGTTGCAATGAATACCAGGTTCAGATCTTTCTGTAGTTACAGTTCAGCTACAGTGTAGCTCAGATGCCAGCTCCAGATGTTTCCAAGAGTAAGGTTTTGCCATGGACATCAGCTCCAGGGGAGGGTTGCACCAGCTGGTTATTGTTAAACCTGGTCCAACTGCTAAGTCGGTCTTTGTTAAGACCGGTCTTCACTGGACTTTACGTCGGTTGTACTGACCAAACTTAAGCCTAGGCTTAACTATGCCCGATTTTAGTGATGCACATGCATGTGAATGCCCATCCTGCACCGCAGTGTGTGTTGCTAGGATACAGTGTTAACAATCTCCCACTATCTTACTAATTTGTAGCTAATCATTTTCAATTTGCAGCAAAGTTATGGTGGATCAGATAAAAAGAAAAGGCAATTCTGCAGACATTGAAATAAGAAATAAATAAAGCTGTTCAGCCAGCAGTCCAACATGGTGACGAATAAGAAGACAAAGCATCGGGGCTCCTCCCCTGTAAACCTCAGTATACAGTGACATCACTGTTGATACTTCTGGAGAGGAAATACTTTGAACTGAGACAATACAGTGGAAATATTTTAACAACAATGAACTGATTAAGATGGTATGAAACAGTAAAAGAGATCTGTCTGAACTTAAAATGTGTTAACAATGTGTGGACGGACTAGTCGTCCTCATGGTGTTTCAGTCTCTGCTCAGGTGTGAACACATTGGAAGCCAATGTCGCAAACTACAATATGGATCAATGAGCAGAAAAAAAATATGATTGGACAATCAATGATAGGCTATATTATATCAGATTTGACTGTATGAATTCTTAGTCAGGGACATCACCACTTGTGTTCTACTGAGTGAAGATTCTCTAATTAGGCGGATCAGCACAACTAAAGTTCATGTCTAAAGGCCAAACACTGTGAGGCAGTAAGCCCTATTTAGAGGAGAACAGAATGTGTTACAAAGCAAAGAAAGAAAGACGTTGTCACTATAAACGCTACTGTTAGTTGTAGCCTAAGGGCAGTCATTTTAAAGGTAGCAACACTAGTACCTGCTTTTGAAGTCTTCCAGTGCCAGAAAACTACAAGAATCCCAGTTTCTTCAAGTTCACTGCCCAACAAATGAGGGTTTTAAAGCAATACACAGTGCTGGATTTGTCATATATCCCAACATGCTGACAGTACATGAATGCATAATAACACAGTGCATCTGTCTGCTAGCCTGTCTGTCTGTTTCAACTGCTGACAGCCACAGACCGAGCTACAGCTAGGCTGACAGGCAGACAGACAGGCAGTGAGTGGGTGTTGGGATGTGGGCGGTGAAAACTTCTAGACTCCAGGACACACACATCTTAAGCAGGCTTCCCTCCAAGTGTTTCTAAGACAAGATGTAATGGCTGCTGCCTCCACAGTAAGGGTTCTAATGACATTCAGTTTTTAGTCTTATGAAAGTCTTTTCTTGATCTCGGCTTCAGAATGATAAACCTCATCTCATGAAAGAGTGAAATTTAAAGGCAGATGTTGTTCATCGATTGTTCAAATTCATTTGATTTATTTTTCTATATTTAACACACAAACACAATGCAGTTAACCCACAATTTGCGATTCTTATTTCATGACACCTCTATATAAATTGAGTGAAATAATGCCATATAGCTGCTGAGGATGTTCGTTCTTTCCTAATGTTATAGATTACATGAGTGGAAATGGAGCACACTCGCAATCTACAGACCATACAATCAATATTTTTGAGACTGCAGACCACAGATCATACACTGAGTCATCGCGAGACTACAGACCATACGCTGAGTCATCGCTTGATTACAGACCATACACTGAGTCATCGCGAGACTACAGACAATACATTGAGTCATCACTTGATTACAAACCATACACTGAGTCATCACAAGAATACAGACCATACACTGACTCTTCGCGAGACTACAGACCATACACTGAGTCATCACTTGATTACAGACCATACACTGAGTCATGCAAGACTACAGACAATACATTGAGTCATCACTTGATTACAGACCATACACTGAGTCATCACAAGAATACAGACCATACACTGACTCTTCGCGAGACTACAGACCATACACCGAGTCATGCAAGACTACAGACCATACACTGAGTCATCGCTTGATTACAGACCATACACTGAGTCATCGCTTGATTACAGACCATACACTGAGTCATGCAAGACTACAGATCATACACTGAGTCATGCAAGACTACAGACCATACATTGAGTCATCACTTGATTACAGACCATACACTGAGTCATCGCTTGATTACAGACCATACACTGAGTCATCACTTGATTACAGACCATACACTGAGTCATCGCTTGATTACGGACCAGACACTGAGTCAAGTTGAGTCAAGTCAAGCTGAACCATGCAGTGTATTAAACAATCTGCCAAATACTGTGTTTAAACCTTACTGAGGCCTCAGAAATATCATAAGTATGTTGTGGGTACAATGACAACTGCTAACTGTATTATATTTTTTTAATTGTTCATATTGAAATTTGGACAGGTACTGTAGTTATTTGTGCCATCTTGAGCTGTTAAAGCCAACCTGCTCATACCGTCCTCTTATTAACCCCCTTTCTCTTCTCTTTTCCTCATAGTTTTGCCAACGTCCATCCAGATCCACAGCTTTATTAGACCCCAGCAGTCCCAACATACGTGAGCAGGCAGACTTTTCTTGGCTGTGTTATTGGCAACAGCTGCAAAAGGCTGAGTATTATTACAGTGAGCAATGTAATTGTCATTTTCATCTCTCTTTCTGCTAGTTATCTGAGTAACACAACACCAGAGCAACATTAGCTGCCTTTTGAGCGAGACGGTTTGCAGGTGAAAGATGTGGCATGGTAATAAAGGCGTTAGTATGCCCTGCCATGCCTGTCTTTCCTCAAATCCAAACAAAGCAATTACCTCTAACTGGGATTTGATGGTCTTTATGGAAATGCTTTTGTTGGGCTGTTTGCTTGATAGAATACACAACTCAGCAAATGCTACCCTTAAAGAAACTGCTGGATGCAGTTATGGCCCTTTTCAAATTTAATGACTACAAATACAGCTAGGACTGACAAGGTGGTTCTGTTGGACAGAGATTCTGAAACCCATGAAAGCCTCAGCAGGACTAATTATGCATTTCCAATCAAAAAATCTCAACAATGTGACACTCAATTCATCTCTATTACAGAAGCAACCAACATATTCAGGCATAGGCATTTCTAGTCAAAGGTGCATTTGGTGGCCACAAGCGGAGGGAATTGAGGTAGTTATCATTAACTTGGTTAAAAGACTGGTTTAGTAGAACGTGGATCTTATTTTCATATACGAAAACATCCTACCCAGCAAATTTAATTGCAGACATCTGTGAACAATGCAACAACTCTAACCACTAATTTTTTTAATTCATTTGGAAGAGGAAACGAAGGTGAATGTAGGACATTTTTCAGACCATCTGGGTTTTGAAACAATGGGCTGTCGGAACAATGGGCAGTCCTGCCTCTCCCTTCTGGTAGTCATATGAATCATACTCTTGTCTGAAAGTACTGTTGTATACAATACCACCAATGAAAACTACAAGATCATGAGTTTGCTCAGTTGACATGAAGACAAGCTAGCAAAATCCTCCCTGAGTTGTCTTAAACGTCATGAACTTGGCACAAGATGTGGTTGACAGACCAGAAAAAAAGGTAGTAAGCGGACTTTGATAACTATTATCTCTCAGGTCACAAATACATTAATAGATGATAAGATATGGCTCTTCTCTACAATATATTATCTTGTTAGACTATTTGTTTTTGTTTTGGAACTCTTTGAGTTTGAACTCTTTGAACTCTCTCTTCGCCTATTCATTTGAATTAAAACAGAGAACACATTAAATACTTCAATACGATTGAAGTACACTGCCATGTGAAGTCAGGTGACCTAGTATAAACAGCAACAAAGTCCACATAGGGAGGAGGTTGGGGTAGATGCATTGGTCGAACAAAGACAGGACTTTCACCCAGGAGACTGCTGTCCGTATCCCATGTGAAACCAAAAGTAAAAGTTTATTACACCTGTCACAAATTGTACCACCTTTTAGTTCGTTTTGATCTGGATTTGCCTGTTTCACTAACTCTACTATCATTTCAGGTCCTGCCACTCAGACAATGCAATCACTCACTCCCCTCACTTGGTCTCCCACACCTATCTGAAGGAGCTGGGGACCGAACGGTCGATCCTCTGATTGAAGGACGATCGGCTCTAACACTGAGCCCCAGTCGCCCCAATCTTATGTCAGCCTGTTTCCTCAAAAACAAAAGGCCATTGTTCCAAAGGCCCATTACTCAGATATATAACCAACACAGATTTGAGCTAATTATTATATAGAGTAACATCACCGGACCTTCCTGTTCGCAATTTAGTTTTCCTACTATGGGGAAGGCCACGTACGCACGTAAGTTAACAAACATACTTATTTCAACCCAAACTGCAATCCTTTCCGAAATTGTTTTGTTGCTGATACATTCATAAGAAAACGTATGAAAAATAACATAACTTTTCGTAAGATATAATTTTATAGCATTATATGCAAGATATAACATGTTTTTGTGTTCAATTGTGTAACACAGCAAAGCAAGCCAGGTTGGATTTCAATATGAAATAAATACTTACAAAGCCCAGACACATTGGATACCTCTCCAGGCAGATGATGAGAGCTCTTTACAAATCCTCCCATTTAAGGTCAATGTCATCCTTGTGCTTTTACAGCTGAAATACCAAACATCTGTGGTGGCATTTTCTCTGAATGCCAGCTCCAGCTACTAACAAGCGCACAAAAAACTCCCCAGCCAACAGGTGTATTAAAATACCTTGCATTGTGCATCAGTCCATATTGGAAATAATAAACAATACATACAAGGTGAAAAAAGAGTGTATCAGGCTTTTGTGGGAGAGAGAGAGAGAGAGGGAGAGAAGCTGCGGGGTGTTTTTGTAGTGCTGCTGTGGAGAGGAGAGGAAACGTCATTCCTGTGGCCTTTTCCATCCAGACCAAACACACGAAGGCTTTCATATACACACACCACATGCATCTGTCTTCAAACCCATCTATGGATAAGAGAATGTTTGTGTGCTCGGTGACACTGTTTAAGGGCTGGACTGCAGTATACATGTGTGGGTGATGGATAGAGGAGAAGTTGCTCAGCGGGTGAGTGAATGTTTGAAATGATTGTTTTGTTTTTTCTCCTTCATCTTCTTTTCTTTATTCGTATTTAGAGGACGGCCCAAAACACTCACACAACATTTTGAGAGAGAGTGGAATAATAAAGGCCAGTACATTATTGATTATAACTAGTGCTGGGCAACGATTACAATTTTTAATCGCGATTAATCGCATTGTTATGGCAAAGTCCAATAATGAATTCAAAAGTAGTGTATTGTGCACTTTTATTTTAAAAGTACTGCTATATGAACTAAAGGTCAATAATATTTGGTTTGTAAACACGATATGATGCTCATCAATATAAGACAATACGTCAACAATAAATCAAGACAAAGCTCGGGTATAAAGCCAGCTACTGTCTTACTCTCAGAAGCGCTCTCTCCTGGTGTGTGTAGGTAAGTCGGCCACAATCATACTTCTTATTTAAGGTAGGTAAGTTGTTTTCCTGAAATATCTTCCAGCTTTAACGTGGTTCAAAATATTGGGTCTTTTCCAGTCTGTGTTTGCATCCATATTCCATATCCAGAAATATAAGTCTTGCTTGTTTGATGTGTAGCCCTGTCCATGGTGCGGATCATGGAACTGTCACCATGTCACTGTTTTAGTCACTTTAAGTGAAAGGTCGAATAGTAAGGTGAGGCTACTCGACTTAAACATACTTTGCTATTTAGCGCAACTCAGATTTTAGTGTCATTGTTAAAATATACAGCGTATAATATCTTGGTCATCTTTTAAAATGAAATGTGCATGATATTGAACTATTCAATATGAATACTTTGTTGCAATAAAAAGTCTGACTGACTGTTTTTTGACTGCCCACCCAGACCAACCAGAAGCTCGGCCACATTCTTTCCTCTGGCAGGGACGCTGGTCATCACAGCTACGCACTGGAAACCTTTGTGACTTCCCTGGCACAATACTGTTCATGGCAGTAGGGGTGCCAGTATATAATATATAAATATATTTAAACATTTTCTGAAGCTCATGTCCCGTAAGGCCCCTGTTACTCTGGCCTCGGGACTTAAGCCCCAGTAAACCCATGCATTCAGGCGCCTAATTCAGTGTGTGCGATCCTGGAATGTGGGATATTGACTCTAAAACGGGGTCGGTCATCTCCTTGAGCCTCTGCAGGCCATTTACTGCCTCAGAGATCTGACTTCTCTGTGACAATTGTAAAAAAATACCCATTACTACAACTTGTCAAAAAATGTACAACAATCAACTGTAAACTTGGCAGATTACAAAAGACACCCAGTGGCAATGGTCATGTGCTCTTTGTGTTCTGTCAGTCAGTGTGAATTCACCAGGGTGTGTGTGGCGAAAGGGACTGCATAAAGTGATATGAATGCCATCTGTGCTTGTTTAAATGTGATTTGATGAAAATATTTAGTTTTGAGAGTGTGAGGTAACTGTGTTGGGATATAAAATCTCCAAATTGCAAAAATATAGACAGATGTGCACTGTACCAATGATGTAAGATATTCTTTTAGATTCATGGCTTTGTAACAACATGAATACATTTCCGTGGTCCCCAAAGGTGTGGCAGTGCTCTTGGTGCCTGTATGTACTATGTGTGCCTGTATGTACTATGTGTGCCTGTACAGTGGGTACGGAAAGTATTCAGACCCCTTTAAATTTTTCACTCTTTGTTTCATTGCAGCCATTTGCTAAAATCAAAAAAGTTCATTTTATTTCTCATTAATGTACACTCAGCACCCCATCTTGACAGAAAAAAACAGAAATGTAGAAATTTTTGCAAATTTATTAAAAAAGAAAAACTGAAATATCACATGGTCATAAGTATTCAGACCCTTTGCTGTGACACTCATATTTAACTCACATGCTGTCCATTTCTTCTGATCCTCCTTGAGATGGTTCTACTCCTTCATTGGAGTCCAGCTGTGTTTAATTAAACTGATTGGACTTGATTATGAAAGGCACACACCTGTCTATATAAGACCTTACAGCTCACAGTGCATGTCAGAGCAAATGAGAATCATGAGGTCGAAGGAACTGCCCAAGGAGCTCAGAGACAGAATTGTGGCAAGGCACAGATCTGGCCAAGGTTACAAAAGAATTTCTGCAGCACTCAAGGTTCCTAAGAGCACAGTGGCCTCCATAATCCTTAAATGGAAGAAGTTTGGGACGACCAGAACTCTTCCTAGACCTGGCCGTCCAGCCAAACTGAGCAATCGTGGAAGTAGAGCCTTGGTGAGAGAGATAAAGAAGAACCCAAAGATCACTGTGGCTGAGCTCCAGAGATGCAGTAGGGAGATGGGAGAAAGTTCCACAAAGTCAACTATCACTGCAGCCCTCCACCAGTCGGGGCTTTATGGCAGAGTGGCCCGACGGAAGCCTCTCCTCAGTGCAAGACATATGAAAGCCCGCATAGAGTTTGCCAAAAAACACATGAAGGACTCCCAGACTATGAAAAATAAGATTCTCTGGTCTGATGAGACCAAGATTAAACTTTTTGGCGTTAATTCTAAGCAGTATGTGTGGAGAAAACCAGGCACTGCTCATCACCTGCCCAATACAATCCCAACAGTGAAACATGGTGGTGGCAGCATCATGCTATGGGGGTGTTTTTCAGCTGCAGGGACAGGACGACTGGTTGCAATTGAAGGAAAGATGAATGCGGCCAAGCACAGATATCCTGGAAGAAAACCTCTTCCAGAGTGCTCTGGACCTCAGACTGGGCCGAAGGTTCACCTTCCAACAAGACAATGACCTTAAGCACACAGCTAAAATAACAAAGGAGTGGCTTCGGAACAACTCTGTGACCATTCTTGACTGGCCCAGCCAGAGCCCTGACCTAAACCCAATTGAGCATCTCTGGAGAGACCTGAAAATGGCTGTCCACCAACGTTCACCATCCAACCTGACGGAACTGGAGAGGATCTGCAAGGAAGAATGGCAGAGGATCCCCAAATCCAGGTGTGAAAAACTTGTTGCATCATTCCCAAGAAGACTCATGGCTGTACTAGCTCAAAAGGGTGCTTCTACTCAATACTGAGCAAAGGGTCTGAATACTTATGACCATGTGATATTTCAGTTTTTCTTTTTTAATAAATTTGCAAAAACTTCTACATTTCTGTTTTTTCTGTCAAGATGGGGTGCTGAGTGTTAATTAATGAGAAATAAAATGAACTTTTTTGATTTTAGCAAATGGCTGCAATGAAACAGAGTGAAAAATTTAAAGGGGTCTGAATACTTTTCGTACCCACTGTATGTACCATGTGTGTACTATATGTGCATGTATGTACCATGTGTGTACTATATGTGCATGTATGTACCATGTGTGTACTATATGTGCATGTATGTACTATGTGCTCCACCCCCCCCCCTCCCCAGCATGCCAACTGACTGTGCTCTCTGATTGAAGGAGTGTCACACACAGCACTGCTATTTGCACTGATTGCTGTTTCCCCACAACACCAACAGCTATTGACCGGGTCCCTCAGGGGTTTTTGTGGGGGGTGCTGCGGGAGTATGGGGTGCCGGACCCGTTGCAACGGGCCATCCGGTCTCTGTAAGGCCAGAGTCTTTTTCCAGTGAAAGGACAGGAGAGCTGTAGAAGTACACTAAATCACAGCTCCCTGCTGATGACTTAAGCAGTAGCCCTGTACAACGCTGAGGAATAATGTCCAGCAGTAGGAACCTCCCCCTCCATTTATTGTGTAAACCTCTTCCCTCCTCTTTTTTCATCCTCTTTTCCAGAGCAGAGGGAGGATGTCCAGGGTTACACCTAAACTGCTTCAGTAACCAGCTTTAATCAACGACTCAGCCGTTCCTTTTATAGATTTCGCCTCTGTGTGCACAGCACTTTCTCCCCACCTCTCTTCCTCCCTCTTCTTTCCATGTCTGCCTTCCTATAGAAGCGGATGGTTCAAATTAAGCGTGAACCCAGTGAGTGCGAGAGAACAGGGTGCACAGCTGGGCATATTTAATTAAGATTACAGACGTGTGCCGGGACCGCTTTGTATTGCTTTTCCTTCCACACATTACAGGCTCAGTGAGCATGACATGACTTATGGCCGTGGTGTTTGGGCCGTGGGGTGAGTTTTAATTAACCCTGAGAGGATATGCGAGACTGATACTTCCTGCTTCACTCTGCGTGTTGGCCAAGCAGAGCGGGCCCCGAGGGACGGTCAGGGGAGCCCCTTTGGATCCCAGCTGCTTCTCTTTTCAAATAGCAGTGATGACCAGAGCTTCACAGATACTTCCGTGATACTGACACAAGCATGACTGTCTG
>NW_027466474.1:19405000-19475000 GCF_050575085.1 Anarhichas minor
CCTCTCCATATTGCTCTGTTAGCAACTACGATCAACAAACCGTAGTGTGGTTTTCTATGGCTAGCTAGCTGCACAGCCTCGTTTGATTGGATTCTATTTTACAGACCAATCTGATTTGTTTCTCAGAGACTCTTTACACCTTGCATTTACGTGCTTTGGGTTGATCGGATTGCAATCGTATAGTACTTGACCACATGCATTCAGGGACGCTTTGTGACTATGTTGAATACAAGTGTATATGCAATTGCAATTTCAATCAGCTACATGGGCAGCAGTGATGCGCAGGCTGACCCAAATCATACGGATAAGATTATTAGAAAAGACTCCGGTGTGGGCGGGCTTGTCAAAAAGTGACAGCTTTCTGAGTAAGTTATCAGTAATTTACAGAACATTGTGTATAATAGTCCACCTTCAACCTTCTCTTCCCCTCTCTTTTACCGTCTCTCAAACACACGAACAAAGCGAGCACCGTGGCGCTAAGTCCTCATCAGTTCTCCTGACAATGTGCTACCGTTATGCATTAAGACAAATGCAATTGATCCAATATTGAGGGAGAGTGCTGCAGACAACAGCTGCTAACAGGCTGCAATGTATTCATATGGGGTCATTTATGTCCACTAAAAGTGCTTGCTTTTGCCACTGACTTATTGTAAGTGTCTGACAACTTTAAAAAGTTTTGCTCAAGGAGAAGTCTTGTTCTGAAATCTTTCATGGTGTCACGTTCCCGAAAGACAGCGGTGGAAATGTGAGTACCAGCTGGGCACATGAGTAGCCTATTCTTAGCTTAAAGATTGTCAATGTCATTGCTGAATATTTAGATGATTTTGACAATGTAGATGAGGTCTTTGAATTCAATGAGCTCCTTTCAAATGTAAGAACGGATACAGAGAGAGGGGGGCAACAGGCAAAGACTTACGACCTACGGGAACAATTTGGGGTTAAGTTGCCCAAGGACATCAACATAGCAGCGCTGGGGACCGCACCGCCGATTCTCTGATTGAAGGACGACTCACTCTACTACTGAGACAAAGTCGCTATGTAGCTACAGTGGTGACGAACCTTTCTCATGCGGAAGCATAGTAAAAGGAGGTCCATCATTTCTCCTTACAAACAATCGCACTGTCAAGTTGTGGCGCAGAACTCCTCCATCGCACCAGACAAGCTCAGCGTCCAAAGAGGCTGGTATGAATTGTATTTTAATTTATTTCGTCATCTGTCCACGGACTGTTGTCCTTATTAATGTTGCTTTGCTAGTAGAGCATAGATTCTGTGCAGCACTTCCATCACTCTGGCTTTTGATGTTGACATTGTGTCTAGCATTGCAAGTTACGCAAATGACACTTTGAAATTTGATTTAAGGAGCCAGAGCGCAGAGACGTAGAGACACATCCGTAGAAATCTCATTGGAATTTAATTTTAAACCACCTCCAATTGTGCTTTGGATCAGATTTGAATAATCACATTTTGTGTGTTTTTTTGCTATCCAGACTTCCTAAAATCAATCGGGATATGGATATGCCGAAAAAACTGAATTGGCCTGGCAGTCTAAACAAGGCCTACGCCACCCGATTCCTTTAACCCTTACAAACTCATCTATACTGTTCTTTTAGCCCAATCTATGAAATACGACCCAGATTGTAAATTGACAGTACTTTTCTTGTGTGACCCAAATGACTGCAGTTCTAGTCCACACCAGAAACACCATGACTTGAAACAATGCAATTTTAATGGAAAGCACAATGTAATTTTATCCTGTGCAGTTCCACAACAAACCCCAAATAGAGAGGCACAGCACAGCTCAGTAACACAGAACAATTTGTTTTATACAGGCCCACATAAGCCCCGAGCTTCCTGTTTTCACAGCTGAATGGAGATGCATGGCAAGTCGTAATGTGTCTAGCCATGTCATTCAAGAACCAAAAAAACACATGTAATGAAAGCCAAAATGACAACAAAGCAGCAACTCTCTCCTGGAGCCAAAAGGGGAAATGACACCAGGGCTGTGGCCTGCGTGCTGTGACACATGTTGTGTCACTGGCTGTGAAATTACTTCATCCCTCTGTTTTGCCTGAGGAGGACAGGCGGCCCAAGTGGAGAACTGGACTCCTTTGAAGGCTGAGAGTTATGATGTGGTGGTGAACTTTAAAACGACTGCTGCTTTCCTAGGCACTAGGCATTGGTGGTAATAAGGAGGATATGAGGGAGCATTGGAGTCAGGATATGGGGGAGCAGGGGCCACTGTCTGGGCACTGGCCCCTCTGTTCTCCTTGTTGTTTGGGACAATGGGAATGTGAAATAGCATATCTCATTACAGCATAGCCCCTCTGGAACAGGCACACTAGGGATAAAAGGCTGTCTCTGTGATACCTCCACTGCCTGAGTGAGCTGAGAAACCAAAGTACACATACTGTATGTTCACTTTTATTTTTGGATGTCAGGAACATCAGTAAATACGGTATGTTTACAATATGTCACAAACATAATCGTGCATTATTTTTGAATACATTTCAGTTCTGTCACAGCGGAATGTTGTGCATGTCTCACGATACAACAAGGGTGTTTCATGATTGTTAATTATATGTGCAGATATTTAGTGGCATGTTTTAGACGCTTGTGCATTTCTTTTTTATAAAGTTGCTCTAATGTACTTTAAGGACAAAAAACACTTCCTCAAAAAAAATACTATTATTAAATTAAATTATACTTATTACATCTATTACGATCAGCCCGCTGTTTAAAATAAGTTTTAAAAAACCTAACCTGTAGCGCTTTAGTGGCTGGTTTGGCTTGTAGTTTTTGAAAGATATCCAGTACCAGACCAGTGTCAATGCTCACACATCAACTCCATTCAGGCCTGGGACTATTGGGATGTCTCACTCTCGCCTGTGGAGAGGCTCGTTGGGATCCAGTTAAGCAATCAGAGTAATATGTTCATATTTTCCTGTCCCAGAGAGTACTCTGGCTGAAGCCGTCCCACAGTCTTTTTTAGGAAGTCCCGCAAGATTACAATAGTCCAACCTCCAAGAGATAAATGAATCAACCAGTTTTTCCACACCTGACTGAGATAAGATGGATTCGGCGTTGGAAATATTTCTAGGTGGTAAAATGCTGTTCTAGTTATACTTGCAATGTGGCTGGTGAAGTTGAACTCTGAATTTGGGATCGGGGAAAACATTGATACAGCATGGTATCGTGATATATCAATACACGAACACTAAGTATCGATCTTTTGTTAAGGTTACAATTAGGGATGTCGGGATTAACAGTTATGCAGTTATAGTCCAAGTTTCATATCCAAAAGAATAGAAGAAGCTATGATATCTATGTGTTCTCATTCCTGCATTAAGACACGTGTATGTGAGGTGAAATCTCTTCTGCAAGTCACATAACAAGCGTGTGTGTATGTGCGAGCCGGTTTGTTTTGAGTGTGGGAGTAGTGTCACTCACCTGAAGCGTTGCTATAAATATTTCAGAGGGACCCAACGCTACAGCCTTATATCCACCAGAAAGTGCAATAAATTGTCAGTGAGGGAGCATTTTGGATATAAAATGACCAGAGTTGACTGAACCACGAATTAATGAAACAGTTTCACATCATAGTGTGAAAAGAAGTTGTACTGCTGATCATCCTTGATTAAGTAAAAATGTGTGATCTGGAGATGGGCATTAAAAGGTCACCTATTATGTAAAATGCACTTCTTGATGGCTTTTAAACATAAATGTGTCACCAGTGTGTCTACAGATCCCCAGATGGGACAGTATTGCATCAGTGGGACACTGATTGAGTAAGGGTGGGGTGGGGTGGGGGTGGAACTGACAATGGTTGGTTCGGCCAGACCGGTAATTTGAACGGCGGCCTGTGAGTCTGCTCTTTGTCTCCGTCGCGATGAGCTGGGACGTTGCGTGTGGCGAGTTAATTCCAGTGCGGCTTTATGCCGATGTCACTGTCGGGCTTAACAACAGGAGCCACATGGTTAGTGAAGTGACTGGCCGAGAGAAACCGGCAGTTTTTGCTTCATTGTGAGTAAACCGTTTGATGTATGGTACACTGTGGTCTCCAGACGCAGATAATTAAATATACATTTGACTTCATAGGAAAACTCAGTGTCTAGGAGGCATCTTGCCTGGATGTGGCGGTGTGTGCTGGTGGATTGTTGCTATGAGGTACACATTCATATCTCTGTGTGGTTTTTATTATGCATTTTTTTTGTATGGTATAGAAATTATGTAAAATGAAATATGTGATTCTGTGATTTTGTATTCATGTTGTAGAGCTTCCTGAGCAGTTGTGGATAATGTTAGTTGGGGGAAAATCCGAACAGGGGTTGCTGTGTTGCTGTACAGCCGGTGGGTTTTGTTGGGAGGAGTAGCTGTATGGGATTAATTATGTTGTCATTTTCTTTCTTTTGCAGTGAGTGAGGCGCTGTCTTGAAGATTTATTTATTGTCTTTGGTTTTGATTTAATTGTTGGTTTTGCCTACCCTGGGTTGTTGTGAGCCGACACTTTGTCTGCGACAGTTTGTAAGCTCCTCCTGCACTAGGGTAACTACTCCTTATTCGTGCCAACCCATTACAGTGATGCACAGTCTGTAGTGTTGTTGGATACCAACCAAGCTGTTACTGTCTGTGCAAAGCTAGTTTTAAACATGAAAATAATATTTTTGCATGAGTAAAGATTTATATATACACAACACAGCTTCCTGCGTGTACATGCCTGAACAGCGTTTGGACCTGATATCTGTGGCTTTGGGGTGCTACAAATTAATGAGGCAGATGTTTGTGCCGTTGTCATGAGGTGACAATACACACTGTGGACAATAATGCATCAGAGGCAACAAGAAAAGAAAATTCATAAAATTGAGGATTCAACCAGCCAAGAACACAGATATGTCAAACAGTTAAGTTAATTAGATTGTAATGAGTAAAATACATAATCGTGTTCAATTAGTCTCACATAGCGGCCACACTCAAGGGGGACAAATAGCATTTGATACAAAGTTTAGCATGGATTACTTTTTTTAAATAAATTTTCCATTCATGTTATCAGCCTTAAGGCTGTGATATGTTACTTAAAACATGTAAATGTGATAAACACATTATAATCAGGCTAGATATTAAATCTTATTTGTAACTCAAGATTATATTAAAGAATGAAACATTCTGTTTAATCTCTATATTGATGATCTGTCCAAGCAATTGAAAGCTTGTAATACTGGGTGCATGATTGGACATACTCTGGTTAATCATATGTATGCAGATGATCTGGTGATCTTTAGTCCATCTAGCGCTGGTCTTCAGCAGCTCCTCACTATATGTACTGAGTATGGTGTGGAACATGACATCAAATACAACGCCAGTAAGAGTGCTATCCTAATCTGTCGAGCTAAAGAGGACAAATGTCTAAACTTCCCTGACTTCAAATTGTCTGACAATAATCTTGGTGTCTGTGGTGAAGTAAAATATCTTGGTCATTTTATAACATAACACATGACCGATGATAACGACATTTCTAGGCAATGTCGTATGATGTCTGCACAAGCAAACAGTCTCACGCAAGTTTGGTATGCATACAGATGGAGTGAAGATGTCTCTGTTCAGAGCATATTGTACACCACTCTACACTGCACACTTGTGGTCAAACTACAAAAAAAAGAGCTTACAGAGACTTCAAGTAGCTTACAATGACGCCATGAGAATACTGCTAAAGAGACCGAGATGGAGTAGTGCCAGTGAAATGTTTGTGGTTGCACGAGTCAATACTTTCCAAACTGTGTTAAGAAATCTTATGTATAAATTCATTTGTAGACTTAATGACTCTGAAAATGGGATCATAGTTGTTTTAACCAACATAAGGTTTAGCACCACACGCTACCACTCCCAGCTGTGGCGACATTGGTACAGCTGTCTCTTTGTCAGGCATTGCTAGGCCTATGTACTTTTATTGTTTGTGTTTGTCTTTTTCTGTATTTGTCTCTCTGGACCCTGATTCTGAAATAAAGTCTATCTATCTATCTATCTATACATCATGTATGATGATAAGTGTCTGAATACCCAAACATTACACTGATATGTGATTGTTTACCAACTTGTTCAAAGACCATGGGCATTGACCACATGGAGTTGGTCCAATCAATCCATCGGCATCAAATTAGGGGGACCTATATAAGGTTGTGCAAAAGTTGTAACAGGGTTGGAAGTAGGGATAAAAAAAATAGAAAGAGAAATCACGAAGGAAAAGAAGAATAAGAAAAAATGGATGGAAACATTGACAAAGAAATGATGTCGTTCAAAATCCATAATCGCTTTTCGGAAGGCCTAACCAAACACCAGAGGTACAGTATGTCATAAAGAGAAGAGCTTCTACATTTGTGCTCAAGGGTAAGTAGTAATGCTAGAAACCATCAATCACTCAGTCATTTTGTTCTGTTATATATTAAGAAAACATTGAGGTTTAACAGATGGAGCACTTCACTACATTTGTAGAAGATGGAAAGGCAAAGGTGGTACTAACGGCGGCTGATGCAAATCAAGTGTTCGAAAAAATGCACTACAGCAGTTTAGGCTCCGACTGGGGTGTTGAGAAGACTCACCAGGCGGTTATCAGCCAATAATGGAAGCTGACATCTGCAAATGTGTAAGAAGTGACACGCAAATTTACCTCTCTCTTTTTTTTTTACAAGAAGGCCTACTAAAACAATCTGTCAAATCAAAGCTGTAATTGGATATTTGCATACAAACACTCGTATGTGATAAATGTCCTTCACATAGGCCTATTGTTTCCGCTTGACCAAAAGCCTAAATACATTTACCTTTAGTATTTGGCTACAGGTTGCTCAGTCTCCAGACTGCCCGGCAAAGTGGGCTAGTCTGAAAGAAAAGAATAGAGGTGGTACACAGATGTCCAATTATCATTTAACCTTTTCAGGTAACAGCCATTTGAGTTGGTTAGAATGGATCTCACTGTAACTGAGGGTGGGAATCAATACATTTGTGTAATGGTTGATTATTTTACAAAGTGGGCAGAGGCCTACCCGTTGACGACTAAATCTGCAGAGCTGGTGACCAATTGTATTATTGAGTTTGTATACAAATTTGGTGAACCTGTAGAGACTGCTTACAGAACAGATGACCGAGTTTAAAACCCGGTTGAAAAGTCATGAAAAATGTTAATTATTAAGCCATACTGTAAATGATGTCTTGTTTTCTGCTAAATGGAATAAAGGTGAATGCTAGACTCTGAAGCCTTGGCATTAAAAGAAGGTTCTGCTGAATCTGGTATGGTTGAGAAGCTTAATGGCACTATCCAGAGGTAAGTTGCATATTTTTAAATTGATGCACAACATGACGTAGCGGTGATTACAAGGAGCTGATGAGAGCGTTAAAACTACTGCTCGTTTTCTGTTCTGAGAAATGGAATCCCCTTATCTTTTAGCGTGTTTCAGGATGACTGGAGTCATCCTCGGGGCGATGGAGTAGGAGAACTGTGGCGACAGTGATGCCCTGTCCGTGGATTGCCTCGTCCTGTTTTTGTGGGAGATGTTGAGGCTTGCTGGACTCACTCTTCTGGATGTCTTTTGGAACACGGAGAGCAGGATCTCGTTTTTAATCGGCCTCCTGGTGCTTTGTCAGCTGCCGCAGGCTGACTGAAACTTTGGACGTGGTCGTTCCGATTTCGTCTGAATGTATTGTTGTTCGATGGGGATATTCAGGCAAAAACTACGCTGAAAATGAGGTGAGTAAAAGGATAATATTGCTTGTATATTGTTACGTTCGGTAGCTCATTTCTCTGAGTGTGCTCGAGGCGCTGGTGCGTGACCTAGGATCCGGCACCGAATACGAGAACGGAACAGGAGGAGCGGGTTAGGCGGGTATTTGTGGATATGCAGGAAGTGGTAGGGTTGAGGAGTGGCCTTGCTCCTGAAATTCCGATAAGTATCTTAAATTAAACATTACAACATGCAAACACGTTCTAGTAGAAAATGAAAATACAGCTATGAACCTGAAAATGAATATAATAGGAGATCTTTAATGCTTTATAGTTGCTAGTCTGATAATGATTTACTGTGAACAACAAATCCATGATGAAATCATTAGGAGGAGAGCTAGTAACCAAACCTAGGGCCAAACTTCTTACTCTCTGGTGTTTATTGGTCGTTGGCAAACCAGTTTAGAGGTGCATAAACGCCACCTACTGGACTGGAGTGTGAAGCAGTAGATTGACGGAAGAAAAAAGAAAGCAAAATTCTCTATTATTTCTGTTGCTCTTAAGTAATTAGTAAGGAGATTGTGTACTTTCCTTGATGCCTTTCCCAACAGATTCCCCAATGTAATATGTTTTCCATTGATCAGTCCTGTTATTAATTCCCTTCTTTCTTCGTCATACCTATTGCGATTTATTAGTACATGTTTGTCAGTTTCCAGTTTATAACAGTGTGTACATAGTCCAGTTGTGTGCTGGCCTATTCTCTAGAGCAGGGGTGTCAAACATATGGCTCGCGGGCCGTATCCGGCCCGCCACGTCATTTTATGTGGCGAATCCGCCAGATAAAAAAAACAAAGTAAAAAAAAAAAAAATTTTAAGTTAGATTTGATAATAAAAATATCCCATTAGTCGAAATTATGAGATAGAAAGTCGAAGTTATGCGATAGAAAGACATACCTATGAGATAGAAAGTCATAACTATGAGATAGAAAGTCATAATTATGAGATACTTAAACACACAGTCATAGAAGCAGCTCTTTGGCTGGTTACCCTACATTTGACATGGAAATGTATTGTGAGTACATTGAAGACTACTTTAAAAGTGGCTTTAAAACACATGAAATACTTCACGTGGGATTGTGCAAACGCACCCTTGAAAAGATTTTAAGCATTGAACAAAGTTACTGTAATAACTTGTTTGATATTTGTCTTTGATATTTTCTTTAAAAGTTTGATCTTTGATAGAGTAATGTGGGTTTCTTAACCCTAAATTAAAAGGATTTAAGTTATAATAATAGAAATGTGCTTAAATATATTTTTACATTTATATAACTGCATGTAGCCTACAATATTTTAACACTTGAATAAACAATAATCAAATGCAGAGATAGTTATTTACCAATATGTTAGGAGTAGTTACATTTACACAGTCTTACAACCGGCCCTTTGAGGGCGACCGTGATGCTGATGTGGCCCAGAGTGAAAATGAGTTTGACACCCCTGCTCTAGAGTGTTTGGTTTAATCCTTTGTGTCCTATTCTCAGTCGGGTAATCTTCATCTCCTCTCTTGGGCTTCTGCTCCATATTCCACCAACAACTACATGTTTGTGAATACTGCACAGATGTGTCACTTAAGTCCCAATATTCTTGCCAGGTTTTGAACATTTTGTCTTTTATGATAGTTTTAACCTCTGCTTTGCCTAGCGATATTCTGATCCGATATTCTCTTTTACACTGCAAGGTCATAAAGAAGTATGAAGAATGCAGCACCTGTATGCCCAGTCTCCGGTTCTTTTGACCCATTTGGAAATATGAATATCGTGTGTTGGTCAACATGGTTTTGTACTTTATCCCCTTTGGTACCAGTATAGGTTTCTCTTTTCATTTTAGATTTACTTATGGATGGCATAATTAATCTCCATGGAGGTATTGTCGATGATGGAACAGTGGGGCTTCGTTTCAGATTACCTTGGCCTACATTTTGGGCCGTTGTATTCCCTATCCACCCAACACTATAAACCCTGGATTCATTATGCACCCAACACTCCTGCATGATGGCCTTTGTAGGGTGTGCTCTACTATGTACGAGCAGATCAAACCAGTATACCAACATAAACTTGACCCTTGAATTTGCAAAGGCTGTTCCCCAATTTCAACTTGCATTGCAATTACTGATGTTTTAAATGCACCACCAGAAATCCGGAGAGCTTGTTCAACATCAAGCTTTTTGAGTTTGGTTTGTGCAGCAGACAAACTCTACATCCATTATCCAGGATAGCTCTCATAGGAGCCCAATAGATATTAACAAAAGATGTCCTGCTTGCTCCCCGTTATCGCCCTGACCAACATCACAGTATATTATTGATCTTCTTGCACATGTTGACACTAGGTAAGCTTTTCATCAAACAGAGCTCCAAACAATCTAACCACCTTAACCTGTTCAAGTACTTGCCCATATCATTTCATGGATGCTGATTTTTTGCATTTACTGAAACATATGACTTGTGATTTTTTCAATTGACAGTTTAAAAGCCCATTCTTCCACTTTGTTACTGCAGCTTGCATTTTGTAGTCTAAATTTCGAACACTTAATGGAATATTCTGTACCCACTTTACCTTCTATTGTCCTCCCAGTCAGAAATCAGACACCCAGTTGAACAATTTACCACTTACACCTAATGTATTATGTTTGATAAGGAGTCCCTCTTTCTTTTGCCATTGCATGTGGTATGCTTTTTTACTATAAAAAAATACAGCAATCACTTTTTCTTTATTTTTTTGTGCTTTCCTGACTTCTGATTCCAGACATAAGACAGAGTCCATTTTTCCTCTGCCTTTACGAAATCCACTTTGATAAATAGACAAATCTTTCACAAATGTCTTTGCATGAAGTTCTGCCTTTTTTACATTACTAATTGCATTGATATTACTGCTGGTCAGCACTGGTATACCAACATTGTTTCTTATGCCATTCAGTATCCCAAGCGTTCCCCAAACATTTCACAGATGAGTTTCTGTCCCAAATTTATAACAGCATTGTCTCCAATACGTACATTTCGTTTTCCAACCTGTTGCTTGAGCTCTTTTGTAGCGTATCAATGCAACGTATCCATACAATGGTTCCTATGATATCTTTAAAAAGTTCACTCATTTTTCATCTGTTTTCCTACAAAAGCCAGCAACACGTGTCAATTTACTGTCGTTACATGCAGACGGTCTTTTCAAAATGAACTTCCTTCTTCACAGGAAACTCATTTTGGTTTAGGCAACAAAACTAGGTTAGATTTAGGAAAAGATTGTCGTCTGGGTTCAAATAACTACCGAAGGGTCGTTCGTGAAGGACTTCTCATTACACACAGCTGTCTTCTGGGGGAAAATTTGCTGTTTTTACTTTTTATATTTGCCTCCTGCACTCTAGACAATATTTTTTCTGCTGTCTGTATAAGGCCTGTAACCAACTTTTCATTAATTTCTTCCACACCTGTTATAGTCTCTGCTAATAGCTCTAAACACCCAACCTCCATCTTGATGTTTGTCAAGACTGAAGCTACCACTGAGGCAAGAACTCAAATGCATGACTCAAGACAGGACAGTATCAAAAAACACAGTCTTCTTAGCAGAGGTTCGGTACACAGGCAAACAGTCAGTTCAAGCAAACAAATCCAGCAGGAATGAGGCAAAAAATACAGGAACATGAAACACAAGGAAATCGTTGGACCACTAGACACGGAGGCAGTGTTGCCAACTCCTCAGTAAGGAAAGTAGCTATTGGCTGTCCTAAAAGTCGCTAGAAGTCGCTAAATGACGTAATTTTATTGTATTAAAATCCCCACAACGTACTACTTTCCCATGAGTTGTTCCACTTGCAGCACTCAATATGTCACAGCTAAGTCTAATTTAAGGATTATAATAATTGACTGTCATTAAGCTGTCCTTTCCTGTCCACACTTTAATTACAATTGATTCTTGTTCATTCCCAAAGTAATTAAATTATAGCTAAACCTTGCCCTGCTTTCCTCTCTTTCACAATTGCAGTGTAACCATATAAAACAAAATCCCATTGTGGCTTCAACCATGTCTCTTGTATTCATATTACGTGAGGCTTGTCTGACAAATCAGCAACACACTTTTTGATTTCTTATCCATTGGGGACAAGACTTATTGCATTCTAGTGTAGGATAACTAACTTCATGAAGAGCCTGAGAGTGTGGTGTTCCTTCACTTAATATTTCTTCCACTACTTCCTGTGGTAGTCTGTTGAGGTATTTCTCAGCTGATTTTATGATCTTGATCTTTTCAGTCTTTTTGCTCATCTGCGCTGAGCAGATCATCACATCTACCATAAACAATACAAACTCCTTATTTCCCACAATAAGCACATCTTTATTTACAGCTAGCTTGTCACATCCTCCACAAGGTGTGTTGTTGCTCTCTGTTGCCACTGATTTAGGGGCACCTGCCTGGACACTTTCTTCACTGCTTCAGCATAGGACATCCCCTGGGAGACCTTAACTCGCTGCACCTCTGCTGCTTTCTTGATGATTTAGCAACCACAATAGGCTGAGCTATGTTCTCCTCCACAGGCTCCAACACTTTAGTGTAGCTCCTTCATTGCATTTCCCATACTCATGTGCATTCTCTCCTGCCATATCTCTGTTTGCCTCTGCAATTCCCTGCTAAGTGGTCATATTGTTGGCACTTGTAGCATCAGTGGAATATATGGCCTAACCTCAGAACTCATATACCCTTTACATGGTAGTCTGGGCTCATTGAATGTGATCATGACAGACTGTCACATTTCTCTCTATTTCTGGTTGTTCTCAGACGTTTTACCTCCAGCACTTTTTCACCTTTGACATTATCTATATGGTCAACTGACACATCTGTAGGTATTCTCTCTATTCTCAAGCAATGAACGCTGCACATTCTTACTATCTATCTTCTTTATTTGTATGGCTTCTCCTTGTTGCTCATTGTCTCTACAGGAAATCAACAGTGATTCATTTCATGCTATTTTATCATTTTTCACCTCACCCAGTATCCTGTTTATTGATTTTGTTAGCTAAATTGGGTTCCACTCACCAAACGAAGCCACATCTTGGAATAGTTTAATAATCACGTTATTCTGCCTTGCTGCTTCTGTTAGTGTTAAACTTTGCTCGATATCAGCTTCCTCGACACTGAGGTGCTCATTTTGCTTTCGCATTTTTTTGATTTTTGTTGATTATTATTTGATTATCGGCCCACATTATCTCAAACTTCATCATCCCTACCTTCTACTTCAACTCCCATCTCATTTCATGATCTGTCACTTCCTTCTGCCATCTCCTCTCCATAACATACCAGTTGTTGCCACAACAGGGCCGTACTGGTACGGAGGTTTCATGAAGTTACAAGCTCCATTCATTAAAAATGAGGTATTGGACGAAAGAAAAGTATATATAACATCATCATGATGTGTTGGAATGTAATCTTGTAAAAGTAGTTTTGGTAAGAAACTTGAAAAAATCCATTTCAATCAGGAGAGACAAGTCAGATGAAGAAAAGATAATAGTTTATTATTAACAGATATGTGATGATAAAGTCTTGACAGAGTCTTTGGTGCTTGGACTCTACAGGGAGATTTGTAATGGAGGAGCGTCTCCCTGAGCAGCAGAAGATAAACCCCCCGGTGGAGTCCAGACACTGGTGGTGGTGGCTGATAGAATGATGAGTTGATGAAGATGATGGATCTGATGAAGATTGGGAGGAGATGAGGAGGTGGAGGAGTGCGTAACAGCAGCATGAACGTACTGAAGGTAGAGAGACAATCATATTTAAAAGAGACAGCAGCAAGATGATAGGCTAACAGTGTCACTCTTTTGTTGTGCTATTGGACAGAAGAGACCAGCTGATCTAAACAGCTGATATCATGATTGTCCCAAACAATGACATCAAGGAAATAATGTGTGAGCATGTGTGAGGAGTGATTGGCAGATGTATGAGAAATAAACTACAGGCTTGTCTTCCTGACTGAACTTACTGTATAGCTTCATTTGTTTGAAGGAGATGTTTTCACAGCAATATGAAATAGATATTAGAGAGGAAATTATGACCTGTTTGACTTCCTAACACCAGCTGTAAGCAGCTTTTAATACATTATAAAAACTACTAGTGCCAAGATTTTTTAATACATTTAAATATTTGGTTTCTTAATCATTTGAATTATGTTTTCTTAAGCAAATCACCACTATGAATGACTATACGAAAGTTATCATTTCCTCGTCGTGGTATCAAAATGTAATATGTTGACATGCCTTATTGCAATTACAACCTTTTGATAACAATTGCTTTTTCATTCCACTGGAGGATGCTTTTCCTGGTGCGGTCATGGGTAAAGTCAATAGGATGGGGCTATATCAATTATAATACAATGAGTTCACTTTGACAAGTGCATGATGCAACATTTATGACAAGTTTTGATGACAGTGTTTGTCAGTCTGCTTGACTGCAATACAAATGACACTAAAGTGAGATGAACTGAGTGAAAGCTTTATCCCATTAGATAAAACAGATAAAGGTAGTAAATCCTGATACATCGCAAAGTTTGATATTGCAATACTAAGCATATACTAAGGCCCTGTCCACATTACTCCGTTTTTACTCCGTATTTGCTACGTTTACACTGAGCGCCCACACTACGCCGGAGTTTTGGAGCACCCTAAACGGAGGAATCTGAAAACTCCGCCGAGGTTGGAGGTGTTTGAGAACTCCGGGGTTGCGTTTGCGTGTGGACGGTCGGATACGGATGTGCTTAGAAAAAATTACGCCCACACCCGTGTTCGCTACTGGATTGGTTCTTGGCAACCATGACGTCTCCGTCCCTGATTCGTCACACTCACTATCACATGACCCGTACCCGGAAGAAAACAAACTGGGCTACCAGCGATTCATTTCAACATGGATAACTAATTGCAAGCGTTGCTGCTAGCACAACAGCTACATGATGTTGCTGCTAACACAACAGCTAGCAGCAGTTAGCAGCTGTTGTGCAGTAAAAGTCTGCATTTCTGTGGAGGAAGCAGCTGTTATTGGAGTGATTAGCGAGCGGCGTGACCAGCATCAGCCCTATGGAGCAGCTCGTTGTTTTTAGATTCTAATGAGAAGACACGCTGCACTACTTCTTCCGTTTGGTAGCCTTGAGAGACCTTAGTCTGTAAGTATGTCTTTATGAAGCATGAAAAGATGTACGTAGATATATTCTATTCGCGTGTTTAGTATAACATTTGTGTTGTATTAAATGCTAATCGCGGTTAGCATTTCTCCATTGGCGGTTATGTTAAAATTAGCTTAGAAGCTAGCTAGTCGGACATGATGTTCAGAGCTACTAGTGAGAACAGACATCAACAATACGGAGGAAACGAGTGAGAGACCTGTGTTGACCACATTGATGGACCCATAATCTAGTAAATGTTTATGTGTAAGTGTTGATGTTAAAGTAAATTTGGAGAGAGAGAGAGAGATAGACCCGCAGCGCTGTAACTACGTCTGAAAAATAAAACTTCTAAAACTTTCCACGAACTGTGTCTGTTTGAGTTTATAGAGGGAGATTTTAGAGGAAGATCTTAAGTATCAAATACAACCTTTCATTATTAAAGACTACTTTATTACTCTGTCGTATTTCTTTTTTTTTAAACTAAGCAAGCAATCCACTTCCTGTTTACACCGTCACGCTCATGCCCAGTGTACGTTAATGGTCACGTGCTGTCCGCCTTCGAAGGCTGCCGTGTGGACGCAGATCAACTCGAGAATGATGCTGAAACTCCCGTGTGGACGGAGATCGTTTCTATTTGACAAATCTGCATCCAAGGAGAAACGGAGTAATGTGGACAGGGCCTAAGGGTCAATTCTAGATCAGAAGATAGAGCGGATTGTCCCTCAATCAACCCCGGCTCCTCTCGTCCATGTTGATGTGTCCTTGGACACTTAACCCCAAATTGCCATCAGTGTGTGAATGTTTCAGGACAGCAAGATCGGTTTGGAGTGGATTTCCCGTCCAGCACAAGGATCTCAGTCTTTGTTGAACAGAATGTCATTGATAGAGTTTAAAAGTTAATTTATAGGGTTAAGTTTCAATTAAATTTTATTTTATAGCCAAATATCACAAATCACTAATTTGCCTCAGAGGGCTTTACAATCTGTACAGCCTACGACATCCTCCGTCCTCGGACCTTTGCATCAGATAAGGATGCCTCCCAGGGAACAAACCTCAGGGAGAGCAACAGAGGAGGGATCGATAGATGTCATGTGAACAGAATGAACAACATAATACAATATTCAGTATGTCATGTGGCACGCATGTTTGAAAGATTGTGTCCCCACCCATACTCGCCTGCATCCCATTACCTCATTCATCCCTCTGTTTATTTCTACTGGTTCAATTGCACTCACTCTACCAGATTGTGTAGTATTTTTCACTTAGCGTTCCAGCATGTGTTTCCGTATTCTTGCCTGCCCGTTCATGACCTTTTGACTGTCTGTGGGATTTTCTTCGCCTGCCCTTTTGGATTTGTTTGCTACACGGAGTGATTACCTGGTTTCACCCTTTGCTTGTCTTTGAACTGAACATTGAAGTAAGCCACTTCTACCTGTACTTGTAGTTGTGTGTTGTTGTGCTTTTGGGTTCAAGTTTGCCTCTAGATGTCACATTCAGAAATGTACTTTGCTGAGGATTTCAAAGCAATTAGTTCCAATTTGTCATCGCCCGTTGATATTTGTGCATGAATATTACATATAGTGTCCGTCCCATCCAACTGGAGACAGGAGATAAGCTAAACTTCTATGTTAATAGTAAGGAAGGATAACCCGTGTTCTTCCACACAACTGTTGGAAGTAAGACAAGATAGCTGACAAGATTTCATCGGTTATCTGAGTAAGGCCAACAACAACATGAAGAGGATTCCTAGAATTGTCAGAGGAAGATTTGACTATTTTCCAGAATTTACTTGGGTTATGAAAATAATTAGTAAGAGTGCAAATAAATGTCAGTTTCTGCTTTTACAGCAGCAGTGCACTTATTCCTCAACTGTCCAAAGGCAAACCAATGAAAATATGTCTTGGTGCACCTAGCCAAAGTTCATGTTTTATTTCCTTGAATAAAATCAATTATAGAGCTCAGCAGTGAAAAAGGGGGTGGAGCTACATGTTGTCTTTTTTTAAAAGGCTTTTATCTAAAGGAGTTAAAAACATTAATAAAATAACTCAAAGCTAGTTCAAGGTCAGGGATTTTAAATGTAAATGAATTGGCCAGGAGTAAAGGTGTGGTGAAAAGACCTGGTCATTAAAATTGATCAGTTTTTATCAGCACATGGTTTTTCCTTTTAAGGGTTTAAGGTGTTTAATCAAGACAACCATCTAGTCCTAACCTTGATTCAGTGCTTTGAGTGGCCTAAATATACCATGAATGTGAGGACCATAAGATGTGTTTGACAACTAGTAAGTGGACATTTTCAGTTTATGTAATTCAGTAAATGTTTGCTCCTAAAGTTAAAAATGAATTTCTTTGTTGAAATCGAGCAGACTATATCAGATACCTGCTTAGAGACAGCTTGTCAGAAGAGGGAAAGACAAGCAAGAAGAAAAGGATTGGCAGTAAGGAATTTGTTAAATTTAGTCCCTGTTCATGGTAAATGGACTTGCGCTTGTAGAGAGCTTTTGTATTCCCACAACCATTCAAAGCGCTTAAACACTACATGCCATTCACACGCTGATGGCAGGGGCTACCATACAAGGTGCCACCTGCCCATCAGAACTGTATTTCCAGTTGCCTTCTCAAGCTCCTCCACTGACGGACAATGTGTCCTTGTCCTTCAGTGATGATCTTTGTTGTTCCACATCTACGTTAGAATTTGCAGAAGTCATGCTAAATTATCATGATCCAAGCAACACACTTTGTCAGACCAGTCCAAGTAGAGAATTAAGGGATCATCATCACAGCATCAACCTTTTCTCTGGCCTGTACAGCATTCTCTGCAGCTTTCTTGACCTCAGGGTCATCTTTTGGAAGTTGATAAACATTTTCCGGATTGGCAGGCCACCAACTCTCAAGTTGAAGTAGAAAATGCGGACCTGACACCCACATTACATTCTGACAAAATGCATCCACTTTCAAAACTCTGGAGGCGACATCAGCTGGGTTGCTTGCACTGTCCACATACCTCCATTGAGAGGTTTGGGAAGCCTTTCGAATTTGGCAACAAGCATTAACCTTGTCAGCCTTTGTTTTTAAGACGCGGAGTAGAAGCAGCACTCTTTCTCCCAATAACATTGTTTTGTGATGTGGCTGCTCTGCTTCCCACATTTGACACACTGTCGCATGGTTTTACATCATCTTGCACATCATATATGGAAAGTCAAGGCTGCCTTTGTGGAGCCATTCCTTAGATGCATTCAGCCACTGTTTAACAGCCCTTTGAAATGTGTCGCTTTAATTTGTTTATTTTGTTCATCCTCTGGGGCTTTTATTTTTAGTATTAGCCCTTACATTTTATTCACAATAATTGTAGCTCCTACTGGAGCATTTCGATTTGATTCACCAATGCCTCAAGACCTTGGCAGTGAGTCTTGTTTCTCTTTTCACATGATCCTGGCTTAATTTATTGAACATTTAATTCCTTCCAACACTTAGTGACCTTATCAACATAAGCATTTTTGCTGGATCGGAACTAGCCAGTGAAACGAATAATAACACCTGAAAGCAAAATTACTGCATGTATGAAATACATTTCTCTATAGAGTGTGGTTGTTTCTTTTACTTTTTTTTTTATGATTTTCTACTTATATTTGACCATATAATGTCACAGGCACTGTGGAGAGTGTGTTGGAAATTATTCTTATTAATTTCCCTGTGAGAAATAAACGTGATGATAAAGCTCTCAAATGTCTTTAAGTATTTTATTGAACAGACATTTAAAATAATTCAGCTCATTGGTTCATGGTTCGGAGGTTTAACAACAAGTTAAAGGTCTAACAGAGTGTATATACAGTATATGCTTCACACAAAGTGAACAGCTCGTATCAGCTGCACATTATCTCGCCTGTGAGTTTGTGAGGTCAGGATGAGCCGTCTGCATATGTTCAGGGTTAAGCGATACAAGTTACATCTAAAAGAACAACATGATAGAGTGCCACAACAGAGAGGACTCTAAAGCAGACGACACAGAAGTCTCTTTAATGAGATTTCATGCAAAAAGTCAAAATAATGGAAAAGGCAGACGCAAAAACATTGGGCAGGTGGAGGTTAAAAATGGCAAAACAGTTAGGGAAAATCCTCGGCATCTTGAAGACAGGGCAACACGGCAGTAACATGTCACAGAAAACAAGATTTAAACAAGTGAGGGCTTGGCATCAACACAACACAAAGGCTCGAGAGAGACTGAGGCGAAAATAGGAATCTGGACTAGCTTGACGGCGCAGGTTATTTTTTGCAGGTGATCACTCAGGCAGGGAGCAGATCCTGAAAGACACAACCACACAGCAAAGCCAGTAGAAAGCAGCGGCTTGTTCAAGCAAGTTCAACATACCCATTTTTTGGTTATCTAGGTTACATGACCCTAAAGATAGCGACCACGCTGAACGGTCCTACAACAAGTGTTATCAATTCAGGGTTTACTATTGGATAAATAAGAAAAAGTTCAACATAATCTAAAGGCTAAAAGCAACATAGTTGCAGCTGCCTAATGCAGAAAGGACAGATGACAAAAAACAATCTGTGTTAAACCAACTGACCAATCAAAGCCGGGGGTACGGATCTTTGGATAATATTTTACTAATATGAAGAAGTTAAAGTCAAAATTCTTCTGAAAGTAATACAGTTTAAACTGACAAATGCAGAAAGGACAGCTAGCAAAAACAATTAAGCAAAGTAACGCAAGGGAATGTATACAGTATGTAGAATTGTAAGGAATGACTCTGATCTGTTGCACTGCAACATGTGGCTCAAGCAGGTTGGAGCCGACGTATCTCCAGTTCCCGTGTCTGCGTTACGGCCGACACCTGCTTCCACTGGGCCTCGGCACCCTCCTGTTCCTGCCTCCGCTGGGCCTCGGCACCCTCCTGTTCCTGCCTCCGCTGGGCCTCGGCACCCTCCTGTTCCTGCCTCCGCTGGGCCTCGGCACCCTCCTGTTCCTCTCTCCGCTGGGCCTCAGCACCCTCCTGTTCCTGCTTCCGCTGGGCCTCGGCCCCCTCCTGTTCCTCTCTCCGCTGGGCCTCAGCACCCTCCTGTTCCTGCTTCCGCTGGGCCTCGGCCCCCTCCTGTTCCTCTCTCCGCTGGGCCTCAGCACCCTCCTGTTCCTGCTTCCGCTGGGCCTCAGCACCCTCCTGTTCCTGTTTCCGCTGGGCGGAGCAACCCCCTGTTTATGCAGACCCAGTTGCCAGTGTTAGTCACCAGAGTTCCAGTCGTCAGAGACTCAGATTCTCATGTCCGGCCCCGAGGCGTTCTGCTCTTCTAGTGCTGCCTCCCGGTAATCCACCAGTGCGTTCCTGGCTGCTTCCCAAATGACTGGTCCATCCTCTGGCCCAGCCCCACCTGTCTGGTTGCCCTACAGAAGTCCTTTGTCCATCGTCCCAGCCTCCTGGTTGTCCTCCGGAGAGTATCCGCCTTCGGAACTTTATTAAAATCACCTTTAATAATCCTCTTGCTATCCGTATTTGTTGGCGTTTGGGTCCTACTCTGATTTCCTGCCTGCTGCCTTTTGCAGACCCTGACAGTTTTAGTTTAAAAGCGTACAGCTGGTACTGAGGTGCAGATGTCGCTGCACTTCCGTCCATTAATATGTATGTGATGCATGTTATTTGAGAAGCTTATGTCATTGTCAGCTGTTTTGTGTTGCTTTTCCTTCTCTGTGTGCCTGTGCCTATATATGTGTGTGCGTGTGTCTGTGTTCAGATGGGTTGGTGTGATGTTGATTTATGTGTAATCATATGCTGAGGCTACATTAGGAGCGGAGCACAGTCCCTGTCAGAGTGTGCATATGAATGCGTGTGTTCATCATCCCCATATGGACCACGTGGAAGCATGTCGGTAGCTTACAGTCCTCATGGGTGTTAGACTGAAAAGAGGAAAGCCAAGTACAAACAGCCAACTAAACGCACAGTAACTCTTAATTGTGAAATTTCAAGACACAATGTGGCATACCAGGGAAAAAGCCAAGCAGACCCAGCACAGGGGGTGGATCCCCAAGCCCAGGTTGGGGAGTTGATAGAGGGACTGTTCTATCAGGTTCAGGTGCTGAAGCCACTTGGCACTTGGCATTGGTCACACCTGCAGCCCATCAGGTGATCAGAGCAGGCATTTGTTCACCCAGCTGTTAAGCAGCAGCGGCAGACAGGCTGTGCAGAAGACCATGAGGCTCTCCTGTAACACTGGAGACAAGCGGCGCCGAACTGGAGGTAATCTTTATGCTATCTCTATGCTCTACCCACACAGGACAGGGGAACTGCTATGCCTTGAGAGAAGGCTGAAGGCCAAAGACCCCGAACAGGTGGAATCTTGAGTTGGGGTTTGACCCCATCCCCTTTAATAAAGGAAACTTTTTGTTTCATACCAACTGCCTCTGTGACTCCTGTTTTTTTGTGAATCTTGCCTCCACGTCCCCGGGGTTGCTACGACATTTACACATCCTTAGTTATTAGTTATCAAAATAAAGGGTCTACAGACAGGGTGTCATATGTTGTACATGTTACAATACCCTATTAATACAATTATTTTGGCTTCCAAGCATTTGTCATTTGCTTGCGGTACAAGCTTTTTAGTGCTACTCATTCATCGCATTTGAAATTGCGATGTAGAAGTCTGGGCCCCAGTTCAGTAGTCAGACCGAACCCTTGGTGATCATCAGCAGCGCTCTTCGACACAAACAGAGATGCAGATTTAAGGAAGCATAGAACTTCATCATAGTTGGTTACATGGCCAAGCTCATAGCTACCTTGCTTGTGGTGGAGCTTCAAGGACAGTCCTAATGTGGTCTGATTGCGTGGGCCACTTCGGATTTGATCCTCCTGATGAGCTTCTCAACTCTGCTTCTGAGCCAATACACCTACGTTTGTACTGTACATGTCATTTAACTCTCATACAGTCCATGTCTCATCCTCTTTTCCCTTCATTTTCTTTTCTCTGATCAGGGCCTTAAAAAGCTCTGTAGAGCTGGCAAGCAGGCGAGTTTGTGATCTCTTTTGAATGTTGTCGCTTGATTTGATTATGTACATAGCAATAGAAACTGATTGTAGAGAGATGACATGGAACTTAAAAAGAACTGAATTTGAAAAAGGAAACGAAGGTAGAGTACACTGCAAACTCAGAAAAGTCAGGGTACATCCCAAGTCTCTTAATTGCATCCCCGTTTCCTTCACTTGCATCTTTTCCGAGGAAATATGTTTGAAGAGAAATGAGACGTCCTTTCCTCTGAAGCGTCACGTGAAGCAACGTCTGTTTCTGATGACGGCGGATCTGATCACAGCTGGATCAGCTGTTAGTCGGCTTTAACAGCTGGAGAGACTTTTGAGAAGTTTGTGTCTGTTCACATGATCACTGTACTTAATAATAGTCACTAATAATACTAATAACTAATAAAGACACACTGTCAGAGTAGAGATGTTTTCTCTCTGTAGCCTGTTACCTGTTTAACAAACTGCATTTATAGTATGCAGTTTGTTTGTTTGTTAGTATTTATACACAGTCTGTGGTATTTATACTGTGTTCTGTTTATAAGCGCAGGACCGATTTCTACCGACGGAATACGTTTGTCTTATTTATGAATTATTTGCGTCTGTACGTTTTGAAATTCTGATTGTGACGTCATTATAAAATAACCCAGAATATGATTATGGTTTCTCTTGAACACTGGAATTCATTTATTAGGCTCAATGTTTCAGGTTAAACTTAAATATGTGTTTCATCTCTCCAGCTCTCTCTGACTTTAATTGTATTCATAATAAAAGTTATTGAGGGAAATATCAAATCATGAAAAGACAAATCTTTCTAATAAATTAGGAAAGTTGTTTGTGGTCTTTTTGTTGTTCAGACTATTATAAACATATATTTAAACCAGACGGTGAATCAGAAAACGAATTAAATATAAAACTAGAGTTGAATCTGTGATCTGTCTTCACTCTGGTATGAAACTCCAGAGATATTTAGAAAAATCCGATCAGTCCGATCGGCTGCAGCATCTAATCACATAGCTTAAGAACAATGAGGGGGCGTGTCGGCCGTTAAAACACTTCCTAGAACGCTGTTCTCGTGCGTCCTCGCTCATGGCTCCTCAGAGATCCCTCCTCTCTCCTCGATCCTCAGAGCAGAAATAAGAGCTTTGGGACAGCCGTTAATATGGTGGCGGAGAACAACTTCCACTTCAAGCGAGGAAATGACAAATAACAGACTTGGGATGTATCCTGTGTGTCCTCTTTTAAAATAAGTGCAAACTTCATCCAGCTGGTACATGGCCACCTAGCGAGTGCACCCATGGTGATCAAATACAGGCTCTGCCAATGTTTCAGGAACATCGGAGGGAGGGAGGGTGTTTTTATACCTCCAGCATCTCTGATTCAACCCTGTAGGTAAACCGAACCAGCTGTTTTTGTTTGATGTGTCATACTTGTTTTTTACTGTGAAAAATAAAGACTTGTGTCAGTATTCACACCTTTCCTTTCACCTTGGCCAAACCATCTGTAATCAACATATTGCCAACTGAAAACATCCTTAAATTACAGCTGACCCACCAGCCATTTCACGTCCAAAGTAAAAAAGAAAAAAATACAATTTCTGTCAAATGTAAATTTTGCTCCTGTCATCGGCATTCTATTTCCCAGTGTGCTTGAAGCTTATGTTTCTATAACTGGAATCAATTACATGCACTAAATCCCCCCTCACTGGAGTCTCACTTATTGAAGGAAGCTCTATGAATCCTCTCCCTCACCTGTCTGCTGTGTGTGACGGAGTGGCAGATGGGAAGTGACTGAGCGTAAACACTGAGGGCTCTGAGGAGGGAAGCTGTGACAGTGTCCGGGCTCATCAAGCCCCTGGGGCCACAGATACATATTCACTGCATAGGGAGGAGGTCGGGATGGACGGACGGGACAAACAAACAGGACACGGCTGTTTGTGCCTCGAGTGAAACCAAAAGTGCTAAATGGTTAGCCACCTTACCACCATATACATTCATTAACATGAACATTCGGAACATGAAGTGTGGATCACCGCATCAAAAACAAATGCACCACAGGAATGTACCACTGTTTAATTTTGTTTGTCATGTGTTTGTTGTGTTAGCTACAGCTGAATTTAGTTGTGCATCCCTGTGTTGCATAATGACAATGAATAATCCTTGAATCCTTGAAAACAGATTCCACTGACTATAGACACAAGGTACAGGAAGTGATCCACATACTGTAAGCTCATATAAAGAAACTGTGTTCCACATGCTCTTCTTTCCGTCTGTGTTGGTCAGTATAGCCTTCTGTTAGAAATCATCATTATGCCAAGTTCAACAGTGGTCCCTCATGTTTTCATCTCATCCATCCAGAGGACCTTCATCTCCCCAGACCCTTGTTCTCCTCCACAGCCCAGAGGCCTGGCTCTTTTCCTGGACACCTCTGGAACCAACAGGTGGCCAACACCTGCAGAGGCAGTTGGCTATCCGTCCAGCCATCTGCATGACCGCTTTATCCATGCAGGCAGATCACAAACAGCCCGGTCCCATCGGACTTCCTGGTTGGTTTAGTTAGAAAGGAAATGTTAGTGGAGGGCAGCGAAAGGAAACAGGACGTACTTCCATTTTAAGGCCCATATTATTGACTCTGCAACTTTTAGCCTGTTGCTCCTCATCATTTGCCAAAGCATGCCATTAGTTGCTGCTAGTTTCAGCTAGAACCTGGTTTAAGTTTATATGAACTAACATGTTCTAAACTAAGTCCAGACTAAAGAAAGATCTCATTTGTGTCTTGATTTGCTCTCCAAGAGGTTCAATACCTCAAAAGCTTACATTATCTTATCTTATTATTATTATTAGCTGTTTGGACCACTCCTCCAGACACCTGGCTCATCTGTACAAAGCAGCCGAGCAAGGAGCAAAGCTGCACCTCAGCTGCATCACAGACAGCGGGAGAAAGGCGCCCTCCAGCCGCTGCTGCCACTGCGCCTCAACAGGCTCAACAGGCTCACACACAGACAAACGCTCCCCACACAAAGCAAAGGCCTTGCTGCTGCACACACCAGTCACAATGCAGCAGGCAAAGCCCAGTCACTTCCTCACATTTTCATTCATAACAAATCCTCTTTTAAATGTGCGTTACTGAGCTTAAAGAATGATCAACCTTCTCCCGCCATCGGGGCGACTTAGTGATGAGATCCCAGCACCACCAGTGTCAGACCCAGGGTTTGGAAAACACACAGAGGTGAGAGCTGATGTTGTCGGGTCATTTCCAGGCAGCCTTCCCATGGACTGTGGGCAAGTCGTTTCACACAGTCGAGGAGAAGGCTAAGAACTGGCTGCAAACCATCTCAACAGATGCTCCAGAGACGTGCACACGCCCGACTACACACAGCCTGCTGTCTATGAATACATGGATGTCAAGGCTAGTTTAGAGAGGCTACAACGTCAATGAAATAAAAATAAGAGGAATAATAAAAAACAAGAACCCTTAAATGTATTTATTAAAGTAATATGACCAACATATGTAAAGGACATATTACTGTCTAAATATAAATATGAATATATATAAATGTTTTTTTTTAAATTGAGAGAATATTGCACTCCTGATGCTAATTAGCTTATCTCCAGAGAAAAGGCTAATGCACTGCATTTATAGGCATAGAGAAGGTCAGGGTCAGTGATAGCCAATGGACCAGACTTCCAGAGTGATCTGTAATTTAAGAATACAACTTTGATTTTATGATTTCATTCACATGATTAAATAAATAAAAATAGTTATTTACGACATGAGTCGTAATAGCAAACAATTCTTTCTAATTATTCTGACTTCAGCAGGAGGAACCAAAGTAATGGAAGCAAGTTGCTACAGATGATGTTAAAGGATATTTAAAGGGAATGAAAATGGAATATTCTAGGAATGGGGAGCAGAAAGTAGTGACATTCTTGACATGGTTGTCCAACACTGTAATACAGCTTTAAAAGGCAGTTTGCTTTTTGAAAACAGCTGAAAAAAAAATCTGGCTTAGCAGTTTCTGTCAGTTGTGTGGGTGTTATAGGATTCTGTGTTGGTTATTCTCGTATTTCAAAGCAAATATATGTAAAAATTCAAATTGGATCTATATTTCTTCCAGTATCAAAGGGTTTGCATAAACTCCCGTACTGCCAGCTAAAGTGGAGAGCAGAGAAAAACAAGTCAAGATAAGGCTGGACTCTTCTTGGCATTCGTCCTGTAAATCCCAGCCGGAGGCTGCCACCACCCACACCTCTCTTCTCCATCCAGCCAGCCCTTCCCCACCCCCCACCTCCACCCCCATCTTCTTCAATCTTCTCTCCTCCTTACTCTCTCTATGAAAGTGCTTCTCAGGACTTCCAGACTCATTTAACTGGTTACTTTTTCTTCCTCCCCGTGCTGTTAACCTGTGTCTGAAGAGTGGGAATGACATATTTGTCATTTAACTATCCATTTCCAAAATTGCTTTAAAAATCAATCAAGCTGAAACACTGGTACTGTATGAAAACGGAATACAGCTGACTTGTTATATTACCCTGGATGGCTGACAATTCATAAACAAAGTGTTAGTTTAGCAGTCTTTCCCTTCTATCTGTGATTGACTGTGAAAGCTTTTACAAACAAACACTCAGAGAACTCCTTTTGTTTGAACACTGAAGAACTAACCTCACTATTGTATTCTACTTGTCAAACCTTTTAGATACTGTCGTACGACAATGTATAAGGGCAGAACCTTAGTGAAGACAAGCAGGTGTCTTTTAGAATGTTTGAGGCAATGACCAGAACGCTATTAGAGCTGAGAAGAAAAAACAACATTGTGATATTATTTTAAACAAATCAAAAACCTTGTGTTTTTTAATACCATGAATGATGAACTTTTAAATGTTTTTAAACGTCTTTTATTAGCTGACTCTGGGAATTCCGTCATTCTTATGCTTTTAGACCTTTCAGCTGCAGTTGATACAGTTGATCAGACTATCCTCATCTCTCATCAAGAGCACTGTGCTGGCGTTAAAGGTAACCGCATTGGAGTGGTTCAAATCGAACACGTCTGACAGAAGTTTTTCTGTTAGCACATCCCTCTTGTGGCGTTCCTCAGGGTTCTATCCTGGGCCAATCATGTTTCACTTCATCCTTCCCTTAGGTTCAAGTCTCAGAAAAACATCTCATTTCATTCCATTGTTATGCAGACAACACTCAAATGCACCTACCTCTTTAAAGCCATTATTAGATTGCCATCAAGAACATCAAAGCTTGGATGTCCTCAAACTTTTTAAATTTCAATGAGAGCAAAACCGAAGTTCTGATATGCTTTTATCACAGCTATACTTGATTACTGTAGTGCACTTCATGTTGGGCTCAGCCAGGCCTCTCTTTCACGTCCGCAATTGGTCCAGAATGCTGCAGCTTGTTTTTTAACACAGGCAACAGCACGTTTCCCCCTGTAGTGGCCTCCCCTCCCTGACTCGCTGCCATTGCACATTAGGTGGCCTTGACACGGCCTGTTTTTTTAATCCCATCTTAATACATTTTTGGTAGCACTTTATAATAACTACACACTATGAAGCATTAGTTAAGTATGAGTAAACACTTAATTCATCATTTATAAAGCATTGTTCCTACATTAATAATTCATTAGTATGCAGTTCATAACAACAGTTATAAATCTTTTATTCTTGATTAATAAGCCCGTCTATTACGTGTTTCATTATTGTGTTTTCATACTTTATAAATGATTCCCTATTTGTATATTAAGTATTATATATTTTACAAAACCAATTATTAAGGAGTTGTAGATGATTAATAAGATCATTTATAAAGTGTTAGTAAATGATTAATAACTTATTTAGATGTACATTATTCATGAATTTATATATATAATGGTTAGGGACTATGTTAATATATGCTTTATAAACGCATATTATTATATACTGCAATTCGTGTTTTATGTGACCTCATCTAAAGTGAGGACTATTTATGCCTTATAAAGCATTTATTAAGTATTTTGTGTGACCTCATCTAAAGTGAGGACTATGTATGCCTTACAAAGCATTTATAAATGACATTGAAAGGCCAGCAGTGCCTCAAAACACAGTTTGAACAGAACAGGCAAATAGACACAACACAAAGTGATCAAAAACATATTAATATTTATTGCAAGATGCAAACAATATACTGTTAAATACAAACCTCTCAGGCATTAATTCATGTAAGAAACAAACAAAGACATTCTCCTTCAGGAGAACATGGCTGGATACAAAACATTTGTAAATATACGACTGGAGCTAACCAGGAGCTTTGCATATTAGTTTACATTTACTTATTTAATTATTCATTTTAACCAAGCATATCAATCTCCACTGTTCGTACTTTTCTTCAGTTGCATGTCCCGATGGCAGCTGGCCGAATCTGGTCGTTGTTTGCAATAAAAGAAATCCCGATTTCCACATACGTCATCAATGTGAGACGGACAAAGGAAAAGACTGCTTCATACGTCATCAACGTGGGACAAATGTTTCACTCAGGAACTGGTACAGAAGTGCACTTACGCGATGGAAAACTCCAACCTAAGTTGAAAGGGCGGGCGGACCCGGGCCAGAAAGCTGCTGACGGGCCTCCAATGGCCGTCTGTTTGTTTCTTAGTTTGCTGGCACATAACGTTACACATTATGGAGGATGAGTATCCAGCTAGCCTTCCAGCTAGCACTAGAGGTCCTGAGACAGGCGCACGCTAACGCGTCACCTCCGTTGTAAATAGAGCAATCCAGGTGACAGATGGCTAACTAGCTGTTATATGTGGAGTGGATGTGAATGAGATCGATATGCTTGGTATGAAATGAATAATTAAAAAAGTAAATGTAAACTAATATACAAAGCTCCTTAACTCTAGTCGTATATTTACAAATGTTTTGTATCCAGCCATGTTCTCCTGAAGGAGAATGTCTTTGTTTGTTTCTTACATGAATTAATGGCTGAGAGGTTTGTATTTAACAGTATATTGTTTGCATCTTGCAATAAATATTAATATGTTCTTGATCACTTTGTGTTGTGTCTATTTGCCTTTTCTGTTCAAAAATGATGTGTTTTGAGGCACTGCTGGCCTTTCAATGTCATTTATAAATGCTTTGTAAGGCATAAATAGTCCTCACTTTAGATGAGGTCACATAAAACACTTTACTAACGAGTAGTAACTACCTTAATAAATCATGAATTAATCATGAATTGCAGTATTTATATGCATTTATAAAGCATATATTAACATAGTCCCTAACCATTATATATATAAATGCATGAATAATGTACATCTAAATAAGTTATTAATCATCTACAACTCCTTAATAATTGGTTTGTAAAATATATAATACTTCATTTACAAATGGGGAATCCATCATTTATAAAGTTTGAAAACACAATAATGAAGCACATAATAGACGAGCTTATTAATCAAGAATAAAACATTTATAACTGTTATGAACTGCATACTAATGAATTATTAATGTAGGAACAATGCTTTATAAATGATGAATTAAGTGTTTACTCATACTTAACTAATGCTTCATAGTGTGTAGTTATGATAAAGTGTAACCACATTTTTTAATTATTTGGCTTTTAACTCTTAATGAGAGTGGCTCTGATCTTATCGGATTTGTTTATTGTTCTATGTTCTGCTTTTATGGTCTTATGGTTTCTGTGGTGGCTGGGCGTGGTTGGGCGCAGCTGCAGAGGGGACAGAGTGGGGGGGAGTGGTTCAGGGAACGGTGCTGGGAAGAGGTTTGATTAGCCGCAGCTGAAACTGGTCCTTGATTGTCTCTCTCCCTAATAAACAGTAGTAGGGATGGAGGCGCGGAGAGAGGAGTAAGCAGGAGACAGGAGCTGACAGGGCGACGGGCAGGACGAGAGACGAGCCTGACGGACGCATGTACGGCGGTAACAGCAACCTGTTACACTGGAGCCCAACTTGGATACGCACATGGCGGATGAGGAGAGGTCGACCCAGCCGATTGTTGTGCTGGGGCAGATGCTGGGTGGGATCGCAGCCATGCAGAGGGAGCAAGCGGAGATGAATAGGCAGTTCCTGGGGGCGCTCCAGGTCCAGGCGGAGAGGCAGGCCTACGCCTTAGAACAGCTCGCGGCACGGACCGCTGCAGCTCCACCGGTACCAGCCCCCTCTACGTTGGCCGGGGTGGTTCTGCACAAAATGACTGCAGCAGATGACGTGCAGTCATTCTTGGACTCGTTTGAGGCAACAGCGGAGGCGTGCGGCTGGCCCGTGGAGGAGCGGGCGGTCCGGCTTTTGCCTCTTCTGACAGGGGAGGCTGCAACCAGGGGGTCCAGTAGACGCGAAGGAGGTGATAGAGAAGGTGGTCCTGGAGCAATTCGTGGGGGGGCTGCCGGCCCGAACATCGGCATGGGTCCGATACCACCGCCCTACGACACTGGGGACCGCCATCACCCTGGCTGAGGACCACCTGGCGGTTCACCCAAGCGGCCAGGGGGACAGTAGTCGCCTGCTGGCTGCAGCCCGGCCAGTGGCCACCCCTCGGAGGAGGCTACATCTGCAGGCCCTGGCGCGGGCCCCACCAGCTCCGGGGTTGGCAACCCTCCGTCAGTTCCCCGATCCATCGACCCCAGCAAACACCGGCACTCTTCCCAACCTACAGGGGGTCCCTCAACCGTCAGGGCAGGAGTGTTGGAGGTGCGGGCAGGCCGGACATTTCCGGAGGGGAAGTGTGCAGTTGGACGGAGGGAGGTACGGTATCTGGGGTACCACTTGGGTGGCGGGCAGGTGTGCCCTCAGGTGGACAAGACTGCTGCTATCGCAGCCAGCCCGCCGCCCAAGACAAAAAAAGAGGTTAGGGTTTTTTTGGGGCTGGCGGGTTATTACAGGCGGTTCATCCCAAACTTCGCAGATCTGACCAGCCCCTTGACCGACCTGACCCGAAAAGGTGCCTCAGATCCGGTCCAGTGGTCGGAGCAGTGCCAGTTGGCGTTTGAGCAGGTAAAACAAGCCCTCTGTGGGGAACCACTCCTTCATACACCTAACTTCTCTTTTCCCTTTACTCTGCAGACTGACGCATCGGACAGAGGGCTGGGGGCCATTTTGTCCCAGCAGGTACGGGGGGTTGACTGCCCGGTTCTCTACATCAGCCGGAAGCTATCCGAGAGGGAGACCAGGTACAGCACGGTGGAAAAGGAGTGCCTGGCCATCCAGTGGGCGGTCGACTCCCTGCGCTACTACCTCCTGGGACGCTCTTTCACCCTCTGTTCGGACCACGCCCCGCTCCAGTGGCTCCACCGCATGAAGGATACTAACGCCCGGATCACTCGGTGGTATCTGGCTTTACAGCCTTTTAACTTGGTGGTCCATAGGCCGGGGGCGCAGATGGTCATGGCCGACTTCCTCTCCCGCCCTCAACGGGGGGGGGAGTAGGTTAGGCCGGATGGCTCCCCGGCCTAAGTCGGGCGGTGGGGGTGGTTGGGCGCAGCTGCAGAGGGGACAGAGTGGGGGGGAGTGGTTCAGGGAACGGTGCTGGGAAGAGGTTTGATTAGCCGCAGCTGAAACTGGTCCTTGATTGTCTCTCTCCCTATATAAACAGTAGTAGGGACGGAGGCGCGGGAGAGAGGAGTAAGCAGGAGACAGGAGCTGACAGGGCGACGGGCAGGATGAGAGACGAGCCTGACGGACGCATGTACGGCGGTGCGCTCGGGGGCACGGCAGGAGAGCGCACGGCCGAGAGCATCCTGAACTGCATTAATGACAATAAAGAACATTACTAACGCTATTTGAGTGTGTGCTGACAGGATCCACGGCGGTAACAGCAACCTGTTACAGTTTCATATTATTTTTATGTTGCTTTACTCTGTTTTAAGTCTCTGCTGTTTGATTAAACATCACTTTGGTCAACTGTTGTTTTTAAATGTGCTCTATACATACCTGTGGATTGGATTGAAAAAATATGAATGCTTTATATATTATATTTTTCATTTTAGATTGATTGAAACAGAACAATGTAAAAAACTATCAGTGTATTTTGAATTGTTTAAAGGTTTTCCTTTTCTGAATCTTCAGTCAAAGGAGAGTGTGTTGTATGTTGTGCAGGTAGTAGAGCTCCTTGTGATTTAAAGCTATCAATAAAATCTAATTGACTTGACTAAACCCCTTCATTTCAGGAAAAAACTGAAATTGAGTGCACCTGCAATGTTATTACTATTGTTGATTGTTATCTCCAGAACATCCCTGGTGAATCCAGCAAACAGAGACACCACTGCAGTGATGTGGTGTTTGGCTGGAGTGTATGCTGCTTTAAAAACTGCTCCTGAGCTCAGAGCAGGAGGCCCCCCCCCCCCTCTCAGTGTGGTCATTGTGGAGGGTTAAATCTCCCCCACCGAGAGAAGGCCGGAGAGCACGCTCCACTGTTATTTTACAGTAGAGTTGCTTCTTAATAAATCTACCATAAACTGGTTTACAATTAAAAGTATTTAATTCTACTGAAGCTAATACAATTACAGAATGAAGTACACTACTAACAAAATATATAATAATATGATCCGCGCGGAAAAGCTATTCACTCGCGACTCAGCCTGAAAACACAGATGCTTCCACGCTGAGAGCCGAGTAGGAAGAGAGTGAATACCTTTCCAGCACTTCCTCCTACAGTTTGAAATCCCCTCCCTTTTGGCCATCTTAATTCCTATTGGCTAATTTCGGTTGCCTCCTCCTGGCGTCAGGCTTCCGAAAACCCTCGCGCGGGCACAACCTGCAAATGTCTGTCTAGAAGTCTGACTTTCCCTTGGCTATTCTTCACAGTTTAATACATTCAATGACTGTCTTTTATGGCTTAACACTGCTTTGGTAAACATTCTATATAAAGATTAGGATTTGCAACTTTTGGCAAAAACCTTCACAAGTTTCACAAGCAAATATTAAGGTGCTACAATTCTACTAAGATACACTTCTAACTACAAATTCTAAAACACTTCTAATTATGAATCTTCTAATTATGTATTCCAACATACTTCTAATTATGATTTCTTAATTATGAATCATTAAACACTATTATAATTTCTTAAAACACACTTCTAAACCCCAAATTTCCTACATCATCTCAGCCTCCATTTCCCAGTCCTGGCTCTCCCTGCAGTCCCATCTCCAAGTCTTGGCCGTTTTGTCCTGTATTAGTCTCAACCTTCTGTCCTGCACCGCAGGACTCTAACTGCCCATTGGCACCACTGCAGCTACTACAGCCAAGCTAGCTATTCATTCTCCAAAGAGCCGAAACACTGGAGCAAAAACTGATAGATTCCTGGGCCGAGCAGCTAAATGACATGCATCATTGGAATTAATGGTTGAATTCAAAATGTGCCCTTCCCTCTCCCTGCCTTCTGCTTTAATGTGATTTGCAAAGGTCAAATGCAAACAATTAGAGCTGCGGAAGAGATGTAATAACAGATGTGGAGCCTGTCTTCTAAGCTGGCACAGAGCTGTTTCATTTGGAATAAATCCTTCAGTTAACCAGAGCTGAATTCTGAATGGATTTTGCTGTGTTTCAGTGTAAACTTGATCATTTGTAGGAGGGAAAGAACACATTCACTATCAGTGCTGATTCTTCACACTTCATGCCACTCGTCTCAGCCAGCAGAGGAGTTCACAAGAATTTCAAGATATATAGCAAAGTGAGCTAAACAGTTTGACTAACGTTACTTACAGACAGCCTTTGTTTTACAGTAGCTGGTGTTGGGATCTGACTATATGGCTTCGACATGTGCTGTGGAACAAAGAGAGAGAGTCAGGCCTTGCCTTTTGCAAGCAAAGGTTTCATCCTGATTGTAGTTTGATGAGCACCAAACCCCCCAACTTTGAAGAAATTCACATTAGGGTGTGAGTTTCCTCCCCGAAATGCCACACTGCTCTCATTGGACGAGAGCAAGGATGCCGAGGCAGGACCTCCGGTAAGACGATCTTGCTCCCCCAAAAACTATGCATTCCTGAATTCACCTGAAAGCAGCGCTGCAATCTAATTGGCAGAGAGCCAAGACATCCCAGGACCCCTGTGGTTCAGCCACTGTTCTACAAAACGACCTGCAACCCCCACCTCAATGCTTTTTCCCCTTCGACCTCCGTCGAGCTAGGGAGCACACCAACGTTGTTTCCCTTTTCAACCAAACCCTAGGTCTAACAGTTTATATTCGCTGGCCGAATTCACCAAACTGTCTATTTTATCTTCGTTCGTATCCACGAAGCGAACCCTTGTATTCCTGCAGAAGTGAAGAAGCAAGACTTCTTCAGAAAGAGAGAGAGAGAACTTCCACTCTCCACTCCGCTCTCCACCAAGCGCCTCGCTTGCTCCGGTCATAAGGACGCGAACGTCCCTGATCCAGACGAAGCGATTCTCTCCCACCGAGAGAACACCTCCCGCGGCCCGCAGCCGCACTGCCCGAGCCCAACGAAGCTCAGAAGAACCCCTCAGAAGAACCCCCCCCCCTCAATCACCACGATTGCATCGTACTGTAAGGCGAAATAGAGTCTGGGCAGAGTTAGAGAGAGGTTATTTGTGTTTATTTTATCTTGTTTGTGTGCTTAAAGTATTGTTCATTTTTATAACGTGGTGTATGCTTAATAATCGCCGACACTAACGGTCGCTGAGATCGTTGGGGTTGTGGAGAAGTGGGTGTATTTCATGCTACCGTGATCTGGGTTGAGATAGCTGCCTCGTGAGGTCGAAGTTGCTTCTCATCAGTTCAGGAGGTCAAAACCGCCGGCTGAGACAAAGAGTCGCGGTTCTTGCTCCCCTGGCTGAGAGAGCAATCTTCCGTACTCCAGCGCGGCGCGAAGGATCTTAATCTCTTGTTTTATTTCATTTTGTTTCGTTCCTTTCTCTTCTCTTTTACTAATCCACACACACACACACACACACACACACACACACACACACACACACACACACACACACACACACACACACACACACACACACACACACACACACATGTAGCTTTGAGCTAATGTAGCTACGTGCTAAACGGATACCGGCACTAGACGCCGGGTCTCCTGTTGGCTATCCGCCATTTTTGAGTCTCACGCATGAGAGACGTCACCACGTCCCAACTACGTCATACGTCGCTGAGCTGTTCCCTCGCTCCTCCCCCTTACGCACACACACTTCCCCCCCCTCTTTTCAATCGTCTGTTGATTTTAGATAGCGTGCTCATGAATGTATAGTTGTTGTTAGTTTAGATATTAGTTGACTAGATCATTAGTATTAGAACGTAATAAACTCTGTTATATTTTAAAGAGCAGCTGTCTGTGATTACTTTGTGCATGTGTATTGTGATAATTGCTGTATATGTGGTCTGTGCTCGAACTTAAACCTTCACTTTCACTCTGAATGTGTAATAGTAATCAGACTGTTGACATTGTGAGTGAACACTAATTATGAGACTTAGTTTATCGTTTGGTTATTGGTCCCTGTTCGCAGGGTGGTGCCCCGTTATTATTAATAATCATTAATAATTGTTACTGACATTAATAATTCTATTGATGTCAAGAATTTAGTTTCTTAGATGCTGATAACCAAACACGCTCATTTACGTTCCCAACATATTGCTGATAACCCATGTCAGGCTATGTTATTCCCAACATATTGGTGCCCCCTTTTTGAGGCTATGTTATTCCCAACACTGGTTTGTAACAATGTGCTATTAGCACAGCTAGCATGCGGTGGATGAGAGACGGAGCAGATTGAAATAGTTTTCACTTTTGTTTCCATCTTCATGCTTGTTGAACAGATTTATTGTTAAAGTATTGGCTTTTTACTCCCGAAGGCTTTTCTTCATGCGTAGTAATGAGCAAAGATGTTGTAGTTATTTTCACTTCACCTGGTTCACTTCACTGTCTCCCCCGGGGCCTCTGTCTGTTAGCTGAATTTGCATGTGTGTGTCTGTGTGTGTGTGTGTGTGTGTGTGTGTGTGTGTGTGTGGAGGAGCTCAGCCCCAACACAAAGAGCAGAGGAGATGCAGCAGCTTGATAATAAATTACAGAAGCACTAATGACCAAGCTTATAAATACAACAGTATTTTTTTAAGTTGTCCCCGGGTCCGGTTTAATAGCGGGTTTCAGTACACATGGCTACCCCTCAGTGTTTCAATCCAGGGTGCGCCTGTGCTTTGTTTGTTTCTGCTCGATGAATCCTCGTACAACGGCTCCTATGATAGCTTACGAAAAGGTAAATTACATGCGCTCTCCTATGACTATCTAGCAACATGAGTAATCAGTGAGTGCAGAACCTGTTTCGGCAACAAAACTGCTTGGTACAGTTTAGGGAAATAACACTTTGTTGCCTAAAATAAGTATCTTAGTTACATACGTGGTGGAAGATAAGTACGTAAGTTACTTAACAAAAGTAATTCAAAATAAGTCTGTTGACTTTTTGTTTCACTCGGACCACAAACAGCATTCTCCGAGGTGAAAGTCCCGTTGATCCATACTTGTCTTTATACTTCACCTGACGTCCTGAGAGGCAGCCCTGCAGGTCATGGCTCATGATTATGGGAGTTATATTTGAATTAAAGTGCTTTGCTTTTTGTAGGTATTTATACAAACTGACTTGGTAAACCGTGTCATTCCTCAGCACACTCTTCCTACTTAATAACTATGACCTTGTGTTCCCACTTGTAGCTTATAGAGCAGTATGATATAATGCTACGGTGGTTGGGGTGTTTGATTGATTTATGTCTTCAACATTTCCATTCCTGATTTGCTTCATATCTTTTACTCGTGGGTTTTGTCAAATCTTGGTAGATACAAATACATTCTCACCAGCTGTTAGAAAAACAATGTAAACATTGTGAGGTATACTGTAGGATTACTGACTAATAGCGAGAGCTAACGCCTCCAATGATCCAAACTGTTTTTTAATGATAACGTCTACTGATTTAGTTTTTCCTTAAAAAATGAATTATAAAACCACGACCACAATATTTGCCCATCCTGTTGTTTGAGTCTTCTAATCTTACCGTCATTGTATGATGGCATTTCGAAATCTTTCCCATTTCTACCATACACCCCATATGACAGAGCAGACATTTCATAACTTTCATGACTTGTAAGACAGTAGAAATAGCTCAGGTGTTACTATTAACATTAATAATGTCCCAGTATGGCAGTATTACAGTGAGCCAGCATGAACAATACCAGGAGCTTGGAACTGAAGCAGCTAAATAGAATTCAGCTATCATTCATTTGATTGTTTACGTGGTTTTCTTACCGTCACATGTCAAAATGTCTTCTGTGAAATAGGCTTGGAAGTTAGGGATGAGTAAGGACATCCAATGGATTTAGAAGGCGCTGGTGATGTCTGCCTTGAACAACCAGCCTCATTGACCTGTGAGGCAGATGAGGGATGTGGCGTGATCGATTTCAGTCTACGGGCTCACAGATTCCTCACGACACAATTTGGCGGGAGCAGTGTGTGAAACCTTTAAGGAAGCCAACAAACTGGCAGTCTGGGGGATTCTTAAAGTCAGAAGCTAAAGCATTCATGTTAACTGTGGAATTGTGGATATTTACACAGGCTGTGCTTGGTTGGATTATGGGTATAGGTTGGACTAGCATGTGTAGCGTAGGTTTCACTCTCAAATATCCAAAGGAGGAGTTGGGCGCCAGACGGGAGAATAATAGCAATTCTACCCTGTCACTGAAAATGTTACTTTGAACAGTTGGAGAGATAACCCAACTAGCCTGCTAACCCCGCTACAAAATGCAACATAAGTAAAACCCAAACAATTAATTAAGAATTTACCATTTAAGTCAGTTGTATTTTTCGCAAACATCAGAAATCAAATCAAAAGCGTATGGTTCATATTCAAATACAGACTTAAACACAAAATGTCTTTTCCAAAACTAAAGGAATATATTTCAGTTCACCGTTTGTGGTATGAAGGTTCATCGCATTCAGTTCATTTCAGCATGTGTGTGTTTTTGAGAGAAACGAAGGAGAAGCCTGGAGAGTTGCATTAAAGGGACTTAACTTGATGGATCAACGAAGGCAAGGAGGCCCACTGTGGCATCCAAGCTGTAGCTGAACAAGATTATTTTCCAACCACCTGCTCTCGGGATCAGCACACCAAGAAAGTTCCCAGTACCCAGCCGTTTTAGTTTTGTATACCTCACTATTTCTCTGTTTGAGCGTAAGATGTCCAGAAACTGAACAATACTTTAAGTATCTCCTTCCACTCTCACTTCTCTCTTTGTTCTCTTCCATGCATCTTCTGTGAGTTGGTTATTTTCCCCTCCCCCCAGCTCACAGTTGTGTCTCATTTATAGCTTCACTTTCCCCACTTCTTTTCCTGTCAGGGTGGAAAAGAGCTGTTCTGTGTATTTTGTTTCTGCTACACATGGGCATGGCTGCAGGTCACTGCAGACCATCCTCCCACCCTGGTAGAAGACTGGTCCAAGGATGGTTGTCTGGGTGTTGGCTGGTTTAGAGGTGATGGACGGTGGCCCAATTCCCTGGGGATATGAGGAATACATGTGGATGGATGAATTAATTGAGCAAGGTCAATGCATGTGCATAGGTTGCTGATGAAGTCTGTGGAAAAACAATCACAGAATGAGATGTCTCTGGGACAAAGAGTTCTTGAAGAGGTTGGGTTACATCCTGGCCCTCTGAAAGGGCTGATGTGGATGGCTGGGGTTCTCTGGTTGTGTGATGCGCCATGACGTCGCCTTCAGCATTGCGGTTGATGCAGCGCTGGGAATCAGGGTTTTAGAGGTTCAGAGAGTGAGTGTTGTGTTTTGCTGTGAGAGTGAACAGTTGGAAAAGTTTAGCTTTTTTATCAGACTGATGGAAACTCGACTGACGGCACTATCAGAGTGCTAGATATATTTATATATATATATTTTGATTTTCTGAAGGATTCACTCAAATCTCTCTCTGTTTGTGGATTGCTACAATGTGGAAAATGGAATTAGAACCCAAAGTTGTATTTACAACCGCAAAAAGTAGGCAGGATAAGTAATATCAGTGGCGGGCCGTGTGTTTTATACCTGGGCCTTCAGTGCTGTCCTACTACAGTTGAACCACCTCCTAATAACCTCATTATGACGCCACAGCTACGGTTATTATTTGTTTCATGTAAAATGAAGCTCAACACCTACAATTACACTAACTGCAGAGTGCAGAAACATGAATACACGTCATTAATGGACAATGCATATCATCAAGACAAAAAACTGCAGCGCTAAAACACGCATTCCACCACACACTGAAGAGCACGGGCCATTCAAATATTATTCACATCAGAGGGAACAATATTACCCATATCATAAAAACGACACCATAGACAAATGAACACAGTAGTAACTCTCCTATCGCTCCCTCCAGGAAATACACGACATCTTAGTTCTTGTTACTGATAAATGTATTCGTCTGTCAACACCGAGAGGAAAAATGAGTCCACTTGAAAACACATGAATCTTCAAAGATGACCACTTAAACACTTTAACTCAAACTTAACTTTAACACTTTAAGTTTAACACTTTGCGTGGAGTATATCGACTTCTGCCGCTTCACGTGTCTTCTTGTTGCTGTGCACTGACTAAATGTCTCCCCAGAGCAACATAGGACGCAACAATGGTTCCTATCACATATAAAACCAAACAAAAATCCATCTTCATAAAACCAAGCTGTACAAATAATAATATATAAACACGCATATTAAAGCTACTGCAGATGTAAGAACAAACACATTTAACTTACCAAAGCTGCTGTTCACTATTTAAAGACAAAGTCATTCCTCCTTTCTTTGATTACTAAGAGTTTAATGACACAGTTGTACAGAACATCGGTGCGGTTCAGTTCCAGCCAGAGGTTCTTCTCGATTCATGGACGCCAGTGAAGACAGTCGAGCCTCCCCAGTTGTATTTCTGGAATACGTTTTAATGCGTTTGAGGGCTGAAAATGTCCGCTCGACAGAGGCAGCAGATATTGGGATTGTCACCGCCCAACATGTCAGGCTAGCCCACTGACCAATCACGTATGGCTAGGCCAGCTAGAAGGCTCTGACACGTCAAAGAATACGCCCAACATGTCAAACTAAAGATCTGATTGGTTGAAGAATATGACAATCAACAATATCGTCCCCATTCACTTAAACTGCAAAGGGATTCACTTGAGAGTCTGCAGGCCTCGGGCCTCTCTTCTTACCTAGAGACACAGAGGTGAGATCTGATTGGATAAAAGCTCTACTTAAAACAAGCTGCACTGGAAGCAGAGCAACTGAGGAAGACAGTAGCTGTGCAATGAGAAAATGAGATGATGGGAAAAATAATTAAATTATAAAATAGCTATAACTTTGTGATTCTGTCTAGGCCAGCAGAGAAGGCTTTGCAGGCCCTGATGGAACATCACTAAGTAATTGTGTCTCTCTGACCAACGATCTCTGCTCCGTGTCGGTACTATGGACAGTGTTGCAACTACACACACAAACACAATATCTTGGCTCATTCTGTTGTTTTTACTACTTCCCTTTGAATATATAAAGCTTAGACAGACGGGGATCAATGTGCAATGAAAGAAAAAATAAGACACAATTTGACGATCAGTTGACAACAGGCAAGAGTTGACTAATGAGATTCGTCGTGAACCCTTCTGGTATGGAAAAAATATGTATTGTGTATAACACATACAGTGGCTAAATAATTCCAAAGCCTCTTTTGACTGTTATGTGGACAATAAAGGACAGATAATTTGAAAAGACAGAGCTTTCATGTCATTGATTCCTCTATTATCCACAGGATATGATCCAAAGGAAAGTGTCACACACTCCATGGCCATTTATATTTTGATTTCAGTTGGTTATACAGAAGTGGATCTCAGTCAGGGTCATTTCTATCCATTTTACTGCCCGAGGCCTGAGTCACTGCTGCCCCTCCTTCTCTCTCTTCTGGAACAACTCTGATGGCTTTCATCTTAATATTACCGAATAACTTCTAATTTCATGGAACCTCAACTTGCTGTCCCATCATCATCATCATCATCCTCATCATTTTTTAATATATCACCAAAATCAAGTTCAAATGGAGTTTGATTACAAAGGTTTTTGCTGAGCAAATGTCAGGATACAAGTTGTTTCGTCTATGATTAGAATGATTGATTAGAATCTTTTTAATACTTTTGATTGGTTACATGTTTGTAAAACCCACAGATAGAGGTAACAAGTGACATTGAAAATCTGGGTGGGACAATCTAACGGTGGGTGTGGTGGTCCTCCCCCAGAAAATGTTAACAGAGTCGATGTAATTTCCTGTATTCTGATGCATTTTAACGGGTTGTTTGATACTTTAATCTGGCTACACTAGCCCATAGGAAGTGTTCACACATTGAGGATATTAAAAAGATACAGATTAAATGACTAATTATCTAATAATATACACTCATTGTTAATTTAAACTTGTTGATCTCTTTGTATGCAATTTTTGTCAAATTAATTTCTTTAATAGTGTAAGATCAGTGATTAAATTGAAGAGTGCAACAACAAATTGTCCCTTTGCATTCTCCAATCTTTTGTTCTACTATGAAGAAGGGCTCAGAGTTGCACATGTCCTCACCAATATTTTGGAGGACATAATTGTCCCTACCAACATTTGAGCAAACTTGTTCACATTACCGTTGGAATGAGCGCGCGCAAACACACACACACACACACACACACACACTCACACACAGGAGCAGAATTGCTCGTTAACCAGAGCGGAGAAATGTGCTTCTGGTGTTACCGGCTGCATATTACAAAGTGAGTTTCTTTCCTATCTTTATTTTAGAGCGTGTTCTTTCATAACTCATTGATTCTACTTCAGATTTTGTAATGCCCTTCCTCCAAACCCAGCCCTCACACTCAAATAGGCCCTGCTTGCGCTTAGATTTCTGCTTAAACTGTATGCTTGCCATGTTGTCCAATAGCGCTGTCCTTCTGTTGCCCGTTGTGAGTCGTGCCTGGGCCCAGAGCACACCAATGTGATTTTCACTCCTGGCTAGTCTGCCACTGCTCCGTCCAGACTGCACTGCCGACTATAGGTGGCCTCGTCCGAGAGCTCCCTGACATTATTTCTAAGGCGGCTGCCTACAAGGGCCGAACCGTGCCACTGGCACAGGTGTCCGCTCCACCGGACGACATGAGTTGGGGATTCCCCCCACCTCAGACGGCCAGGTGCGACGGCGTATGGCCTCGCTACCCCGCCATCGTAAAATACCAGTGGGGGAGTGGTATTTTACCAGCGGGGGACTTTTATTTTACCAGTTGGGGGACTGGTATTTTACCAACGGGGGACTGGTATTTTACCAGTTGGGGGACTGGTGTTTTACCAACGGGGGACTGGTATTTTACCAGTTGGGGGACTTGTATTTTACCAGTTGGGGGACTTGTATTTTACCAGTTGGGGGACTTGTATTTTACCAGTTGGGGGACTTGTATTTTACCAGCGGGGGACTTGTATTTTACCAGCGAGGGACTGGTATTTTACCAGTTGGGGGACTTGTATTTTACCAGCGGGGGACTGGTATTTTACCAGTTGGGGGACTTGTATTTTACCAGTTGGGGGACTTGTATTTTACCAGTGGGGGACTTGTATTTTACCAGTGGGGGACTTGTATTTTACCAGCGAGGGACTGGTATTTTACCAGTTGGGGGACTTGTATTTTACCAGTTGGGGGACTTGTATTTTACCAGTTGGGGGACTTGTATTTTACCAGTTGGGGGACTTGTATTTTACCAGTTGGGGGACTTGTATTTTACTAGCGGGGGACTTGTATTTTACCAGCAAGGGACTTGTATTTTACCAGTGGGGGAGTGGTATTTTACCAGCGAGGGACTGGTATTTTACCAGTTGGGGGACTTGTATTTTACTAGCGGGGGACTTGTATTTTACCAGCAAGGGACTTGTATTTTATCAGCGGGGGACTTGTATTTTACCAGCGAGGGACTGGTATTTTACCAGTTGGGGGACTTGTATTTTACCAGCGGGGGACTTGTATTTTACCAGTTGGGGGACTTGTATTTTACCAGTTGGGGGACTTGTATTTTACCAGTTGGGGGACTTGTATTTTACCAGTTGGGGGACTTGTATTTTACCAGCAAGGGACTTGTATTTTACCAGTGGGGGAGTGGTATTTTACCAGTGGGGGACTTGTATTTTATGGAGAGATGGGCAGAAGCTGGAGTGCAGGAAATCTGTGCAAGCAATTATATATCCGAGTGCTAGCATACAGTTTGATCAGAACTCCAAGAGCAAGGGGCTATTTGAGTGAGGGCAGGGATTTCACAGAGAGCATTACAAACCTGAAGTGAAATCAATAAGTCATGCTCTCAAATGAAAAAAAAAACACTCTTGAATAAAGATAGGAAATAGGCTCCATAATCGCAGCCCTTCAGATCCCGGTCCCCTTCCTCTCTTGCCTGCCCTGCAGCACAGTGATGCTCTGCTCTGAGGAGGGGGGGGGGGGGGGGAATAGTACTACCTTATCAGCAATACACAGAGCAATAACATCGTGTGCAGCAGACTATAGGGCAGGCTTTTATTAAAATAGTATGACTTCATTCTCTCTAAAGGTATTTCTTATTGAAACATTAGCTGTTAACAGAACAGATATGTGGGAAATGTTTTGAATGTGCAGAAAGTTTTGACCATGAATGGACGTCTTTCTGAAACACACATGAGCTAATAAAGTCCAGCGGTTTGTAAATGAATTCAAGTATCATTGAGGTTAAAAGGAGGCACATGCTCATTTAAGAGGTTACTTCTCCAAACAAAAGACACAAGAGGAAGAGTAAATCATAACTATGTAAGAAAAGTTGAGACACAAGTTGAGATCAGTCACGTGAGGCTGTATTAGTAGACTTGTTTTTATTGAAGAGTAGCTGCTAACAAAGCTCCACTCATTTGGTGATCAACATATTTAATTTCCATTTTTAGTTAATGTGAGGCAAACATCATGGTTGGTAAGTACGTAAACTAAGTAAAACGTAAACAACGTAACAGAAGTACAGAAAACACACAACCTCAAAATATCTCAACAACACTTTGGGACATGAACACCAGTCTCCTGGTAGAGTCCTGTTGTTGTTTGACCCATCCGGTCCCCTGCTCTGAGCGTACATATTCACATGTACGTTAACACGCAATGAGCACAGCCTACATGGTGTAAAACAAAGTGCTTAAAGCAAGAATGGCATTAATATTTCACATTATTGTGAATGTGAGGAGGACAAAGGAGAGGAAGACCAAGAGCGCTGGTCTCTGATGAGATAAGGGCCACAGTTATTGACCATGGTTTAAACCATGGTGTCTCATTGGAATTTCAGGATTATTATTTTTTCAACTTTTTATTTTGCAAAAATAAATTACTATATGCAAGGATATAGAAAACAAGGTTATTGAATCAAATTGCTGCATTTCTGATTCATTATTGTTACATATTTAGCACAGTCAATAAAGTGAAAAGGTGTTATTCTTATTCTATAATCAAATATTGATTCATATGAAAAGTTATGAAATCTTCAAAGATACAAGTTCATGATTTCTGTGTTGTTACTGTTTTTTAAGTCAGTGTTATGAGTGAAAATGTTTCCTTTCTGAGTGACATTTTTGTTGTCAGTGTTTTTGTATGAAGTGTTTTGGTGGATTGAGGGAGCTGCATGTTGGTAATGCAGACTGTATGAAGAGTTTTGAAAAAGTGTCTCGTTAGCAATTGAAAAAAAAAAAGAAATAAAAAAAACGCTAATATCTTCTGAACTTTACACATAAAGCCCTTTCATCTTTGCATCATAAATTGTTGTAAGATTGCAGTAAATATCCAAACCGGAACATATATCCAAACTTTCCACTGGCCGTCACTCTCATGAACAATAAATAAGTCATATTGCACTACCTCTGTTTGCACTATTGTATTTTATATATACAGTGGGTACGGAAAGTATTCAGACCCCTTTACATTTTTCACTCTTTGTTTCATTGCAGCCATTTGCTAAAATCAAAAAAGTTCATTTTATTTCTCATTAATGTACACTCAGCACCCCATCTTGACAGAAAAAAACAGTCTGCTGGTTTGCAATAATTGTCTACATCATTAACACAAAAAGGAGAAAGCTTAAACTTTTACTGAGCTTTGTAATCAATACATCATTACTCATGATACCAACATTTAAAAAAATAAAAACATTACACACTTCTTACCAAAAATGGAAAAGCCTTTATAAATGGGCTAAACACATACATGTTCTTCAGGGCATAGAACAACCAGTGGCAGCTCACAGATGGACCCAGCTGCCAGGAAATTACAATTAGGGTGATTGATACAGGTGCAGTCAAGCAGGTAGGTGTGTCCATGATTAGGCCGATTATAGAAAGCCATCAACAGCTTGAAGTTGAGCAAGTAATCAATAACATTCACGGTACTCGTATAGAAAAATAATTACACGTAAAAATACTCATTAAAATAGAAAATTCATATACAATACAAATGATTCCTCATGATGGTGAAGTTGGGTCATGCGTCACATCACATATATGTCAGGCTGTGCTCATGCAGCATTCATAGCTATACCTACAAAATGAATGCGCTGTACTATGTATCCCACAAAATCAATTTGTATGTAATCCACGTAATCATGAAGCAGGAAGTAAGACTGCAAAACCCACGAAGTGCAGCAAAGGAGGTGGATGGTTCAAACGTAAACTAGTCTTTCACCCAAGAAACCGCTGTTTGCTCCCCGTGTGTAACGAGAAGTCAAAGCTCATCTATTTGTCACGTAATGCCACTTTCTTAGTTCTTTCAACCCAAAGCACGATCTGTAGTTCAAGGGCGTAGGTTTGGTTACAACAGTGGTAGGGACACATATTATCCAGGGGGGTCTGCTGGTTCATCAAACACTTCATTTCCTGTGCTCTGGGGATTTTTTTTTTATGTGTGGGGGAAAAGTCTGTATTCATGTAAAGGAAAACAGTAAATCCGGGCACCAGGTGACAATTCAAAATATAAAAATATAAAGGAACATAATGCAGTAAGGCTCTCAGCCGTTCTGTATTGCTTTCAAATATTTATTGTTCTGTAGATCAACTTTTCTCATTTAATGTTATCTCTGCTGAATCAAAGGCCTTTTTTCCTCTTTAAATGTGCATGTTGCACCTATTCACCTTAATGAATTTATAAACCTCTGGACTTAACTACTAGGCCTGTTTTTAGCCCCCTGCTCGAAAATTGCATACTCCTACTCCTTTGAGTACACTACCCAAACTACAAGGTCTATTTTAATAATTTTGATGCTAGAATACTGGTAACACTTGTGAGATGTGTTGATATACATATAGATTTTGTATATGTTACTGGTTAATATAGAAAAATAAGAGATTACACAGCTGAAATTGAAAACATTCAGCTCCGCCTGGAAAAAATGCACTTTCAGTGATAAAAGGTTATTGAAATAATGCAGTATGATCCCTAAAAACTTTCCCAAGTCATAGCATAACTGATCAGTAGTTATTACAAAATGGTTAGAGTGGAATAAAGTGAATAATAAGAGGTTTTAATTACAAAGGGGTCAGGCGAGGTCATCATTTTCGAACCAGCTGTTGCAGCTCTTACATTGTACTTTTATACACTATACAACTATATATTTCACTTTCTTTATCACTCATATGATTCACTACATCCAAATACAGATAATAGGAATCATATTCATATTCATAACATCATCAGAGCCAGTTTTGGCTGTCATCTGTAGGATTTTCTCATTTCATGTGTGTGTCTGTGGCTGGATCTCAGCCTATCCTCGGTCGATTTCCAACGCGTCACAGGCTTAGGAAGACCCATGCCAAATTTGGTGGTGATCGTCAAAAGATTTCATACAATAAAGTTGCCAGAAGTGAGGCGTGTACCCCGGCGGAAATTTCCGGTCGCAGGCAGTCTGACCACTCGCCCAAGCCCCCTTGACCGCTCTTATTCTGGAAACAAGTCGGAAGTCAACAGTATGCAGTTGGCAGCAATGACTACAGCTTTGGAACGGAAATTCTGCGACGTTATTATCCATATTTTGAGAAAACTTGGGCGCATAACCACGATTTATTTCGGCGAAGTTCAGCATGAAGGTACGTTTGATCACACACAACGGTTTAGTGCTTCTACGGATCGTAAAACAGAAGTTAGTTACGTGTTCCGCCACGTGTGCTAATGCTATTACATGCTTTGTATGACTGGGTAGCTGTTAGCATGAGGGTACAAACATTGATTTACTGTACTCATAGCGCCGATTTCTGGCCCGGATTTGGTGCTTTTATGCCACGATATTGTTATACTTATATGAGTAGCCTATAGTTGTCTTTGGAGTTTATAATAAGTGACTTATATGATGTTGTTGTCCACACGTTGCTATTTCATCCAAAAAAAAAAGTGGCCGTGTCCACACTACTGGCTAATAATCATGCTATTTTCCGCATTTGATTTTGGGGTACCCTGAACCCGAGCGCCCCCCAATTGGGGGGCGCCAGAAGGTTAATAGTTTGTATCTGTTTCAGCAAGATTTATGCTCATGTTAAAAACTTTCTTTACATTCAAAACATATCCCACATATAAGAATAAAGTCATAATAATTTAAGAACAAAATCTACTGTAGCTGCCCTGTAAAACCTAAACTAACAGAAAACCCTTTTGATGAGGCATACATCTCACTACTGTGTCTTATTGTCCACACACATGTTAAAGTGCAGGATATAGATCCACTTGATCATAAACATTCAAACCAGCAGTGTTATTTGTGCTAGTGAGCCAGAACTACACCATCTTGTAAGTTAGTGTAACTTGTAACTGCACTTGTAAGCACCTTCAAATTGTAAGAGATACAAGCCAACTCAAATCTTAAATCAAATTCTTCTAAATATTTCATCAGCACTGTCTCACCCTTACATCCCGGAGCTCAGAGAGGGAGGACGGTCTGCTACAGTTGTAGGAACATAACATGAAATAGCATCAAAGAACCACCACAGAGTGCCACTAGCTTCAGATAATATCTGATAATACTGTGCAAATATCACCAAGTACGATTTTAGTATACTTTTTGTGTAACTTCTATGCAGGACCATGGATGTGTTGTCAGGCGCACAGAGCGCAATGGAGACGCTGCGGCGCACCACACTTTCTTTTACGCCTTTTTGGAAATAATTAAAGATGTCTGGACCTCAAACCCGGCTACAACCGATGATCAATGCCAGTCAATGAGGGATTCTGCTCCTCAGTCTCTGCGTGTGCGATAAAAGATTTATATGAGAAGTTTGCTCAAATATTGGTGGGGACAATTCTGTCCTCCCAAAATATTGGTAGGGACATGTCCATACCGTCCATATGCAAACCTACGCCCTTGATTTAGTTTACTAACTATATATAAAGTCAGGAATATTCTTTTCAAATATTGAACATTTCTACAAATTCTGTGAATCTCTATTCCAGAGGCGAAGGTGACTTAAACATGAGGACCAACAACAATGCACTCAAACAGGAAAGAAACAAAGCTTTAGGTCCTGTCTGGCTCCCCCATTAACATTTAGAGCAAAAGCTTTGTTTTCAGAGACCGTATGCGCTGCGAGCATCAAGAGCCAAGCTTGAAAAAGAACCTCATCTCCTTTGGATAGTCAATGTTCATGGCATACAGTAGGCCAAAGAGGTATGCAAAGGCAGTAGAGAGGTCTGGTAGGTCATGGAGCACGATGGTCCCTTCCAACACAACCGCTACATCTGGTGATATGGCAGTATCATCATCTTCAAGGATGGTGTCTACAGTCTATGGGCGTAGATCTATGAGATACACCCGTTGTCTTTTTGATTCCTCACAGTTCATTTCGTTTGTACGCACTCTAGTATTTCAGAGAATAACACAAAGCACAGCCCATAGAGTGTAAACGTCTCCGTTCTTGCTCGGAGATCATATGTGATCTGCGGAGTATAAACAAAGCTTTACCAGTTCACATGCGCCAGCCCCACGGTCACAAACCCTAGCAATACTGACGTTAAAGAATGCTTCACAGGTCGGCTTTTATTCCTTTACTCTTAACAAAGTGATAGTGTCGGCGCCAACTGCGGCCGGCTCCCCTATTTAAACAGACGTCGATTCAACATTTTACTAACTTTACCTCCGCTGCCGGCCAAACGGAATGATATTGCCCCATATTTCATGCCCCCACGTCATACACAAAACATACACACATAACGTTAAATACATTACCGCCGTAAAGAGGCTGTGTAAAATGTTTATAACTTAACGGTATAACATTATACTCAACGTAAACGCCATACTGGACCGGTGTTTGATGGGTAAACAGTATTCGACACCACACCGGGAGGACTGGCCTGTGTTAAACAGATATAGTTCAAGTGTCCACAGCTGTGAGTACATCTAATCTCTACGGCTTTCGCCTTAGGTTTTGACCAACGGCTAAGCCTGTTAAAGGGCTACGCACATACCAAATAGAAAGTTCTATAGTTCTAACTACTATCCCAGCTGGTCCCAGAGTGTTGATAAGTTTCAAGGGAGAGGAGGTTTTATAGGGGGGCGGGTGCTGCGTAAAACAAACCTTATGAAACTACCTGTCACGGGGCATGATGAGGACTCAAATGCAGACAGTCAGGTGTAGTGAAAAAAGGTTTTTAATGGTAACCAAAAACAAACAGGGAATCCAGGGACAAGACAAAAGACGAAGGGGAAAATCCAGCAGGAAAAGGCAGAACAGGCAGACTGGAAAACCGGGAACAGGATGAGCAAAACGGGCGGGTAGGTCGGAAAACAAACAATGATCTGGCAGTGGGTGTGTGTGCGGCAGGGGTTTAAATAGTGAAGGAGGCAGAGTGAGCAGGTGAGAGTAATGAGCTAATGAGGTGAGTGTGACTGGCAGGTGCACTGAATGAACTGATTAGGTGAGTGAGGAGCTACAGAAAGAAACAAAGACACAGAACACACAGGGCAAAGCCTGATCGTGACACTACCATTATTTTTGTACAGCTTAATAACATTAGCAACGTTATTAACATTGCACTTGCCAAACGGACGGAAATCATCGCCCTTTGCTTGAGAAATACATGCAAATACATGGTTTAGCTATCGTTAGCTAATACGCACGCAAAATACAAAGACAATCTGGAAAGTAGTTGTCCATCTTTCCACTCACCATTATTGTTCATTATAAAGCCACGTCCCCCTTAAAACCTCTTAATCTCGGAGCCTATTTGTAGGTCTCTGCTCGAAAATGGCATAGCCCTACAAAACTGACCATAGTTCTGTAACTACAAGGTCGATTTTAATAATTTTTGTTGATATAATCAGATCACAACACGTGTGTGATTGTTTAGATAGGTAATATTGTGTATATGTTGCTGGTTAATATAGTAAATGAAGACATTACACAGCTCAAATTGAAAATAATCAGGCTCGCCTGGAAAAAAAGCACTTTCATTGATAAAAGGTTATTGAAATAATGCAGACAGCTCCCTAAAACTTTCCCAAATCATAGCACAACTGATCAGTAGTTATTGAATAAAGGTTAAAGTGGAATAAAGTGAAGAATAAGAGGCTTTAGTAGAGAGCGGTCAAGCGAGGTCATCATTTTCGAACCAGCTGTTGCAGCTCTTACATTGTACTTTTATATACTATATAACTATATATTTTACTTTTTTTATCACTCATATTATTCAATACATCCAAATACAGATGTTAGGAATCATTTTGAGATTCATAACATCATCAGAGCCTGTTTTTGGCTGTCATCTATAGGATTTTCTCAGTTCATGTGTGTGTATGTGGCTGGATCTCAGCCTATCCTCGGTCGATTTCAGTAAATAAGCCCTCTTTCGACGCGTCAGAGTCTCAGGAAGGCCTCTGTCGAATTTGGTGTTGATCGACAAAAGTTTCAACCAACAAAGTTGCCAGAAGTGACGCGTGTACCCGGGCGTAAATTTCCGCTCGCAGGAAGTCTGACCACTCGCAGGATTTCATGCTTTTATGCCACGATTTATATATGCTTATATGAGTAGCCTATAGTTGTGTTTGGAGTGTGTAAGAAGTGACTTATTTGATGGTGTTGCCCATACGTTGCTGTTTCATCCGGAAAAAAAACTGGCCGCATCCACACTACTGGCTAATAATCAGTCTATTTTCCGCATTTGAGTTTCAGGGGTTCTGAGCCCGAGAGCCCCCAAATTTGGGGGCGTCGGGCTAAAGAAGCAACATAATTTCGATATCTTACCTTGTCTAAAAGCGAGGTAATGGTAGACATCAACATTTGAAAGAGAGAAACCTGATGTGACGTCATGTGGTCACATGACATAAAAACCTGTGGTTTGAACTACAACTTTATTATATGACATGATACCAAACATTTAGCCTTAATACTACATAAAATAAGTCTCAATCTGAATTACCCTAATAAAATAATAGTAGTTACATAAGTAGATACTATTCCCCAAATTAAATATATAAATGTAGTATCTAAATCTTAAAGTCGAGAATGCCCGTGCTGGCAATTCTTTTTTTAATGCCGTGATCTTGAAACAATGTATTAGTATCAGAGATCTGGAGTAGCTGAGATGACAGCATGCATAGAGATGACTGCATCTAACCGGTCACGTTTATCTTGCTTCAAAGCATGTTCACACTGACTCTAAGCCTGTACCGCAGCAGTGAACAGGCTCTTAGGTGTCTGTTTGAGAGGGATGCACTCACAGTTTTGGTTGACGTCTTTGTTCCAATGGAGGATGAACATATAGGAACATATTTGTCAGACACATTTTGACAAACGTGTCTGCAAAATGAATTAACAACACATTACTTCCTGTTTGACATTGAATGCAGAATCATCGAATATGAAGGTAATTTCTCTGTAGACTACTTCACATAGTAATTTCATTTATTTGACACATTTTCAACTTTAGACAGTTATTGTGGTGCCACTATTGAATTTAAGAATATTTGGAAAGTATTGGAACTGTTTAAAATGACTTGTTCAGGGGTAAGAAGAGGCAGAATGAAGGCCACATCCTCCAACAATGACACCCACCTTGTCAACATTGAAGATATACCAGTAGTAAATATCAAAGCATGTCTTCAGACTCTTTGGGTAAAAGTCAGACTAGGACCAAACAAATCTTCTATATCCACAACTTTCCGTAGCTCTGACTGTAGTGACAGGCCTCCAACCGAATATGAAACTCCAGAGACCCTCCCAGACAGAGAGATCCATTCTCCTCTACAGTGAAATCAGCATGTCAAACCAGCAACAGGACACTTCGAGAAGTTGTGCGCTGAATGAAAGCAGAGAGCTGAGTAACCTTTACATACTCCCCTCATCGAACTGTCGCCTCGTCTGCGAGAAATTTTGTCTTTACTTTCTGTCCTGACAGGTTGATACCCCTCCTTCCATCTGTCTCTCTACTCTCTACTCTGTGGCATTTCAATTAGAGGTGGCAGGCACCTTACCATTCAGTGTAGCAGTGTGGAGAGATGGGGCCAGGCGGCGGCGGCGGGGGGGCTTACTTCAAAGCCCCCTTTCAGCAGGCCAGATCTGCAGGCCATGCCTGGGAAACAAAAAAATAAAGATTCACAAATACAGGAGCGATGGGACAGACACGGCCATTGAGAAATACGGCGAGACAAGAAGATTAAGAAAATAAATGTGGTTTCCTGAGTGAGTAATGAAAAAATAAAGAAGCCAAAGCAGGAAACGAATGCATGAGACATCATTCATGTAGTGTTGTCACAAAAACACATCACATCTCTGCACACACTCTCTAATAAACACACGGACACACACATTATATTGCTACAGGGGCTGTCATATTTCACAGAGACGATCCTTCAGTTAGCAGCTGGAGCAACTCAAGTTCAGCCAGCATAGATCACAGTGCTGGGGGTCACGAAGGGCTGGTGGCCACCGTCGGCGCAGGATCTAACCTGTGTAATGGCAGCAGCAGAAAGTTTGTTTATCCGGTGGGGAGTCGTAGCGGTCTGGGATCAAACCTGTGGCACTTGAGCTGACCCTGAATGGTGGACTGTTTAAAGATTGGATGTAAGGAGCCTGAACAGCTGAATCGTCACAGTGGTGGAAGAATCCATCGGAGCACCATGTTGGCAACAGCCTCCAAAAGGCTGAATAACAACAACATACCCGTATGTTTTAAAATCAAAGAACAAGAATCCGTCATTTTCCGACTTTAAATTTGCATAATACAATTCCACTTTCTCTCCTGAACAAGCATCTCACTGTTTGCTCTCCATCTCTCCGTTGCTTTTCTCTTTCTTATTTTACTTTTGCTCACAGCAGAGCTGAAGGTGAACAGTCACAAGGTGGTTTCATTTGAATTGGTCTGAGCCAGTGTTCCCCTCAGTTTCATAAAGAACACTTTTTAACAGCAGTCATCCAGGAGGATTTAACTGAGATGTTCAGAGATGACTGCTCAGTGTGTGGGGATTCCTTCATGAGCCCTCTCCCCGCCGCTGGCTGGCCCTCACCAGGCACATTTCCTCTTTGAGGTCCTGCGACCGTCGGCTTGGCTTGGTCGGGGGTAAATGTGACTCACAGCTCTGACTGTGAGCTTTACAGCAGCCCTGGCCTGGACCTCACCGCTGTTTGGGTTAAAATAACTGCGGAAGTACCTTCACTGAAGTATGCAAGTAAAGTGACAAATAAATCAACGTTGACTTCTCCTTTCACATAGGGAACGAACAGAGGTCTCCTGGCTTTGAGATTACTGTTTGTTGGATTTATCCACCTCTGTGAGCTTTTGCAATTTTTATACTTCTACTACTACAAACCAAATTATTTTGTGGAATATCTATGAATTACAAATTATTACTTACAATTAGTAGGTAGAGCTATGAATGCTGGCTGAGACCAGCCAGTCTAGGTAGCTACTTAAAGAGCTGTTTAAAACCCTGTTTTAGTGTGAATACACCCCCTTCAAAACATTTTAAGAAATACATTTCATTTGGTGTGGAACATTGAAAAGACTGGCTTAAATTACACTATTTTGTTCCAGGCTCCCTAGAGAGCCATTGTTAGTCATACTTGGGAAGAACTACTATGAGACCATCCAGAGCCTGTAGGAGCAGGCAGTCATGAAACAAGAAACAAAAATCATTGCAGTCTCTCAGCATCCTCTCCTCTCTGGATACGAACATCTGCCATCAGGAGACGACTTGTGACAAACTGCAAAACCAACCGCTTGAAGCTATCATTTGTTCCAGCCTCCATCAAGCTGCTGAAGTCCTGAATAATGTTTTAGTATTTTAGTACTCTGAACTTTGGCACTTAACAATAATCTGATGCGTTGTCGATGTGGAATGTCTCTTACTGTATGTTTTACGATGGTTTTATGTTGTTTCTGTTGTTATTTAAATTAACGGACTGTAGCACTGTGGCAGACAATAAAGTCTATCTATCTATCTTTCTATCTATATATTGCTCGGAGAAATACCTCTTGGACAAATGGCTGGCAGCTGCCAAAAAAGCAATAACACTGAACTGTCAGATAGCAATCTACAATCAGAGACATAATTAATGGAAAAATGTATGTTGTGTTGTGAGTCTACAAAATGTACAATTCACAGAGAAGTGGTCATGGTTGAAGAGAACATGAGAAGAGTGGCTCTTGACTGGAACAGGTACACTTGTGGGTGGTGATGTTGCAGGCACCAAAGTAATTATACTATCTCAATACGTTTGAGCATGGACTGTATAAAATATGGCCGTAACCTCTGTGATGTCACCCATTGGTTTCTGAAGAGCTGTTGTGAAGATCAAAGTTGGAGTCTCCAGCCGTCGCCATTTTGGCAGTGAAGACACAGTCTAACTCTAAAAATGGTCAAAGAGGAAGATCATCGGTGGAGCCGAGGCAGCCGTGTGATGCAGCAGAAAAGACAGCTAGTGACCTGGTACAGCACCCACCTGTCACTGAAAGCATCCACGTCCTTAATGTTTACCTTTAAACCTTGATGTAATCTAAATGGGTGAGTTGTATAAAAAGTCACCCACCGTACAGTTAAATCAGGAGAGACAAGTCAGATGAAGAAAAGACAAGTATTTATTATTAACAGATCGTGATGATAAAGTCTTGACAGAGGCACTTGGACTCTACAGGGAGATTTGTAATCGAGAGGCGTCTGCCCTGAGCAGCAGCAAGATAAATCCCCATTAGGAAAAATAAAACCACAGCCTAATATTCCCCCCTAAAGAATACTTATTTACCAAGGATGATAAAACAGAACGAAAAGTGCTGCAATGACTAGGGCAGCACTGACATGGACAACTATGATTTGATTTTAGCTTAGCCAGCAATGGCTTGAGGACAGCAATGCCCTGCTTGCAATGTATAGTCTTTAGCCTGCAATAGTTAGGACAGCAATGCCCTGCTTGCAATGTATAGTCTTTAGCCAGCAATGGTTTGAGGACAGCAATGCCCTGCTTGCAATGTATAGTCTTTAGCCAGCAATAGTTAGGACAGCAATGCCCTGCTTGCAATGTATAGTCTTTAGCCAGCAATGGTTTGAGGACAGCAATGCCCTGCTTGCAATGTATAGTCTTTAGCCAGCAATGGCTAATGGTAAGCAGTGACCTGAATGGCAACAGTTTGAGCGAAACAACATGGCTAATGACTGGAATAACAGGCGTACAATTTCATATATTTGGCTCAGCAGTAAGTCTCTGTTATCTGCCACTTGTAATGAATCATTCATAACTCATACGACATTGTCTACCTGAGATACAGCAGATAATAGATTTAACCAAGAAGTCTGCAGTGACCTGAGAATTAGCAATTTGATGGATCTGACACCACTTTGATCTACAATTTACATGACACCACTCAGAATACCATGATTGAGAGCAATTATAGAAGCAATAAAAATGTAGCAGATAGACAATCACGACATTTATGAGAATACAAGAATATGAACCACTTTTGAAAATAGAAATGATAGGACAGTACTTACCTGATAAATTATATCACACCACTTACCCGACATGATTTATATGACACCACATATCAGAAAACAATAAATAAAGGCATTAAGTAGAATATGATGAAAATGGAACAATTGCTAAATACACATAAGCAAGCAACTGGCAAAGTACTCGAAGCCGCTTCATTTTCCATGATGACAAACAAGGTGAAAACAATCCCAACCACATACTAAGGCGGCTGGTAATGTGTAATTACCCAAAATAGAATAGAATATAATATTTTAAAAAGGCTTTCAATGACTGAATGATTGTGACCAGAAAGACGTGAATGTAACGTCGAGGTCAGCTATGATAAGAAACACAGGTTATCGGAGGGGCCAGTGAGCAGAGAGGTAGCAGTGAAGCAAAAACTCCACCACCATATATATAAACTTAGTACAAAAAGTAAAGAAATTTGTGTTTGGTAGATTATTTCTTTGTTGTAACAATGCTTCTTGGCAATACATCTTATACCGTTGGAAAGCCTGTTTATTTCCCTTTTTAAATGGTGCCACATTTGTAAGGAACATGCATTTGTGGGATGAGCAGCTAACCGGGCTGATGGAGAGTGTGAAATAAAAGCATTCTAAACTTGACACAAGCAAGGTCATAGGCACCAACATCCCTGCAGCCTCTGACTGGAGTGATGATGCGCACGAGCAAGTCACAATCATGCATGGCGTATCCTGGTTAAACTTTGAGCAACCAGAGACCCGCTATGTGCACATCAAACATGATGTTTTGTTTCATCATTCTTCAAGGTTCTTTCTGAACATCAACTGTTGGAGACTTGCTCTGGTTATGATCCGATAATGAACCAATTTAGATGACATTGGCTTAGACATTGTTGCCAACATTCTATGACCATAGTATCTGGCTTAGACCACATGATTACTTCAACAACTGAAAGAGAGGGGCCAAAAAAAGTCTGTTGTCCTGCCTAATCCGGCACCGGTAATGTAGGCATGGCTTAAATTGAGAGCAGTGGCAGTGACTGCAACCCCCCCAAACTCACCACTTGTTTGAGTTGCTGGATTAGCCTAGTGAGGCTGTAGCAGAGGCAGCAGATAGTGACAGAATGAAGCATTATGAATGGTAGGGATGGTGTGAATTTGAGAGTCACTACAACACTGATCAACACTGCAAACTTTTAGTAGAAGTATTTCTACTGCTGCTATTCTTAGTCACATGGTGGTGATCTGTCCACTTTTCTGTGGAAAAGAAACAAACGATACAAACAAACTTTTGTTGCAGTAATCAATATAAAATGGGACCAGGATCAATCGACGGTAAAATAAAGTGATTGTGCATGTGATTTACTAATTCAATTATTGGATTTAGTCCATTCATCGTGTTTGTCCACTCATTCATTTGGTCTGTAAACCAGCATGGTCAATAGTTTCAAATCTTTCTTTTTTAGATTGGGTAATATCTCCACTTTATATTCATTATTTTAAATTCACGTTATTTGTTGTTTGTATGTCTTCCCCATCTATTGAGCCACCGTTTCTAATGCCCTTAAGTAAACACTACTGTAGGAAACCAGAGTCAAGACTAGACTCTTCTCTGCATCGGCTTTTGCAGCAGTCCCGTTGTTTCAGCCCACCTTTCACTGACAGCACTGTTAAACATACATTCTGTGCCATTCAAAGTCAATCTTGTGATGTGAGTTATTTGCCAAGTACCGATGTAAATGTCAAATCAATGTATCATATTAACACATGGTTGCACAAAGGCTTCTCACTTGCACAGCATATTTGTAGTGATTTTCCACAGCTGACACAATAAGATGTCATATCCAAGCATAGAAATATTTCAAGTTTTTTCCAAGAATGTCCATCTGCCTTATCAATTACTTTCCATGTCTGTTCACTATATTGATCCAGCTCATTTAATCAAAACCCAAACACCCTTCTTCAATATCTCACCTCTTATGTTTTATCACAAAATTGGCTGCTATCAGCGGGGATAACAGGAAGGCCGGTGTGCAGTGATGATGACCGATAGCATGCAGAGCTGTAAAGAGATGAATCTGATGGTATGTTGAGGACGGCTGACATGTGAACAAACAGATGATAAGCAGATCAATGAATGCTAACCTCCACCCAATCCTTCCCTTCGTTTCCTTTTGTCGTGGTCTTCAGAGACTGATCATTACTGCCATGTTTCTGGATCAATGACATATCACTCATCCTAGTTAAAGGATGGTTTATTACAAATTGGGTTTTTATTTCAACAGCTCTGGTTTCATCAGTTGTGTCAGTTGAGTAATTGGAATCTCTTAAACAGCAAAAAATGCGTCCAACAGGTCAATAAATGTGAGCAGTCAATTAGACAGTGAGAAGACTTTCTGTGGTAAACATCCATCACAGTTTACAGACCAACTTTCTGTTCAACTTTGACCTACAGTGCAATGGTGGATCATTAGCCGCATTTCAGATATGCCATTTCCAATTGAATTGTTTAGATGACAAAATAATAATACATGTACTGGAATAATACATTTGGTGGTTTGTTGACAACCTGTATGATCATCTGACAAATGACAGCCACGAAGCCCACGAGCTTCCGGAGTAGCTCCAGTGCTCGTTGTCATGAACTGTGTTGGGAACGAAAAGGAGCGTGTTTGAGTTATCAGCATATATAAAAACTAAATTATTAACATCAATAGAATTATTAATGTCAGTAAAATTATTAACGATTATTAATAATAACGGGGCACCACCCTGCAAACAGGGAGCAATAACCAAACTACAAACTAAGTCTCATAATTAGTATTCATGTCAATAGTCAAAGTACTATTCCACATTCAGAGTGAAAGTGAAGGTTTAAGTTCGAGCACAGACCACATATCAGCTATAATCACAATACATGCACAAAGTAATCACAGACAGCTGCTCTTTCAAGTATAACAGAGTTTATTAAGATTTGTCAACTAATATCTAAAACTAACAACAAATACTATACATTTATGAGCATGCTATCTAGAATCAACAAAACTGTGGTAAGGGGGAGAGTGTGTGTGTGTGTGTGTGTGGGGGGGGGCAGAGAACAGCTCAGACAATGTGTGATGTAATCTAAAATGTGCTACGTCATGTGAGACTGCACGTTGGAGATGTGGCGATAGACACTAGAGATTTCCACGTGTCTGAAGCAGTTAGGTCACGCTGGAGCTACATTAGCTTAACGCTACATGTGTGTGGGTTAGTAAAAGAAGAAAGCAAACAAAACTAAATAAGATCCTCCCCGTCGCGTACGGAAGATTGCTCTCATCTACAGAAACACGCGGTTCTGACCTTTGAACTGATGAGAAACAACTTCCGGCCTCACCAGCGGTGAATGATCTCAACGCGATTGCAGCAGTATGAAATACACAGTAACTTCTACACAACACTAACGATCTCTGCGATTACTGAGCATACACACCACGTTATAAAAATGACTAACTTAAGCAACACAAACAAGATAATAAACACAATGACCTAAATCTACTCCAGACACCTTGAGTAAGCCTTACTAGGAGTTGATTTCGTGGTCTGATCGGTCGGTCCTTCAAGTGGGGAAATGCACTCGGCTGCGTGGGCTCGAAGCATTGCGCAATAAATTATCTCCGTAGCAGAGAATTTCTTCGGCTCGTTAAGGGAATTCTCCGTCCATGTAACCGGCATGAATCGACTTGGTTAGAAAGAGAAGTGTGTCCTCTTTCTCTGAAGAATCCGTTTCTTCACATCTGCAGGAAAAATGTCCGCTTCCTTTGCCAGGATGCAAAACAAAACAGTCTCTATTTGTCCAGCAAATGTAAAACTGTTAACCTAGGGTTTTCTTCTAAAAACAGCAGCGTTGTGTTTGCCTCCTTACTTGCGAACTGAATCGCATGGACTGGCATTGAGGTGGGGGTGAAACAAGGTTTTGTAAAAGAAGATCTGAGCCACGGGAGCCCTGGGGTGTCTGTAGCCCTCGTCCAATTAGATCGCAGTGTTGATGTTTTATTGCTTTCGCAATCTAAACATTCCTCGGAGCTTGCTCTTACCGTGGCTAAGTGGAGAGCAGGGCCGTCCTTCAATCAGAGGATTGACAGTTCGATCCCCGGCTCCACTAGTCGCATGTCGATGTGTCCTTGAGCAAGACACTTAACCCCTAAAAATTGCTCCCGTAGCTGTGTCTACGGTGTGATAGAATCTGAATTGTAAGTCGCTTTGGATAAAAGCATCTGCTAAATGACTGTAATGTAATATATAGACTACGCTTGGCTGTAATCTACCAGTAAACAGAGGAATCAGATCTAACCAATCTGACAAAACCTGTTAGATCTTAACCCTCATGAAGAAAGAGTTTGAAGAGTTTGCAGCGCAGACGCTGTCGGATCAGTACTGTACAAACAAAGTGTGGATCGTGAGCGGGCGGCTCACCTCTGTCGAAGGCTGGCAGTAACAGGGCTTCAGCATCAGCGCTGTCTGTGTGACACCACATGTGTACGAGCCGCGGCTGCTCACGCCGGCTGTATGGCTACTCTAACCTATAAGCATTGGTTCCAAAACGAGAAGCAAGAGGTTTCACAATGAAACGGACCAGATGTAGCCTGTCTGTAACAACAGACTATAAACTGTGTAGGAGTGACGTAGTTAATTGGGTGGTGCATCTCCCACATCCTTGTATTTGTGCTTAAACCAAAATGTGTTTATCATGGTGAAGACAGAATTTAAAAATCTGTCATGGCTGAATGTGACACCGGTGGTATGCTGCCCACCCCGAGATAACAGCTGATCAGTCATGTCAGTTAAATGTTCGCTATGTCAGAATTTACTCAACTCTTTTTTTACAAGGACAAACACCACCTCAAGCAAGCATGAACACTGTTTTGCACAATTGAAGAGGTTTGATAGAATTTCGCCATTTCCACAAAGCTTTTCTAACGCAACTTCTGCTCATAAAAATACATGAATGGAAACGGGGCTATTTTGTTCGTCAAGGTGAAGGGTTCTTCATCACCATGGTATTGATAATAATCATGTGGTCCTGCTTTTAAAGTTGTTGGGACCAAAGAAACAAACGGCAGTCTCCTGCTTAGTGTGATGTTTTGTTGACCCATCCAGCCGACCTCACCACTTGGGGGTCCTCACCACATGGCATGTTTACCTTTATATTGCACCACCCGACTTCCTCCTTTGCTCCTTTGAGGCACTTGCTGAAATAACTGATACTGTTGTTTTTCCTCATCTGGTGACAGTGAAGACCCTAGCATATGACTCACATCATTCTTACACTCATCCCTATTCATCACCACTCTCACCATTCAGTGAGCCCTTTTTGAGCCCACTGTTTCTCCACTCTCCAATGGGGTTTCCTTTAGTTTGTTACCCTGTGCTGCTCTAATATCAATCACTTTTTAAATGCAAAAAAGTCTTTATGAAGTGAATTGTGTCTTGACATTTTTTTTTAAACAGATTGATTACATCATCAACTCATATGATGGCTCATTTATTTACAAACTTCATGGCTGAAGTTTTAATGTATTTATATTTTGGAAGCGTATCGGCATACTCTATCGACATACTCTAAACAATTGTTAGATTATTATCTCTTCAATGATTATTTATAGTTAATAATTAGGCTTAATAAATACCTTCATCCAGAGTGATTTGTGATGAGACCGATTTATAGAATAGGAGATCATACGTGGAAGAAAGGGTTCAGACAGAACCTTCAATATCACCATCACCACCTTTCATCTGCTTCCTATTGAAAACTTTATCCCACAGAGTTTACAGAATTCACAGTGATGTTAAAGCCTGCTCAGCTGGTTGTCTGGATTACCTCCCTCCTGCTGTGGATCAACAGGAACAGGCTGTTCTCATGCACTGTTTGTACTTATACCTACGACAAGTAATACCCTGTAATTTGTATACAACCCAGGTAATCTTGAGCAGGGACGTGCAGGGCTGCCTCTAATGAAGTCAGGTGACAAAGTCTGAAGGAATTGGATGGACCAAACAAACACAAGACTTTAAGGCAGCACTCAATGTTGACTTATTTAACTTACTTTGGTTATGTAACTTGCATTCATAAGAAACATTACTTTCAAACTTTAGTGGATTTGGAGCTAGTCATGGTTAAACGTTGTGAGACTGGTTACCCGGTGAGGTTGGAAGAGATATACGTTTCTACCTAAAAACCTGAGCTACCATCCCTTTTACTCTGTGATCTGTAGGCATTAGCTTCTATCTTTATCTTTTAAAAATCCACCCCGCCTCTCCATCTCAATGAGTGAGAGAGAGAGAGAGAGAGAGCACAGTGGGGGTTGAGCGAGCTAGAGAGTGAATGAAAAGAGGGACCATCTTAGTGAAAACAAAGCCGCAAATCAGAAGACTAAAATATAATAATACATTTTTCAGATTTTTTTCACAGCGGTTACTCTCCAAAGCACAAATACAAACATGCACACCTCACAAACCTGAGGGAAGGTGCTGGATTTGAATGAATCCAGCCGAGGCAGCTTCCTCCTGCTGTGGCCTGTCTGCTGTCTCTGATATGGCAGCACACAGCTGAGAGACTGACTGTGTGGGAAACACATACACACAGGAGCACATTAAAACACACAGCATTGTATCAACCAGTGGCGGGCCGTGCATTTTATACCTGGGCCTTCACTGCTGTCCTGCAGCTGAAATACCACCTTATAACCACATTATGGCACCACAGCTATTATTCATTTTTAAGGCTGTAGCTATGTACGTCTTCGTATTAAACCGTTCGGTACGAGTCATTTGAATAATGCTAGAGCATTTAGAAAATGCAAAAGCCTAAATTCAGGAAAATATAATGTTCTCAGCTGGTCTGGCTGTGGGATCCACTGTCATTCCTTAATGACAAGCCGCAACCCAAAGAGATTATCATAGGATTTTAATTTCACAACTTGAACGTACTGCTCTGCAATGTCTTTCCTCGTCTCAGTCTCCTCTCTCATGGTGCATCTCACTCGGTCAGAATGCCCATATTTCATTGGCTGAGCTGCATCACATGATGTGATTCACTACCCATCAGCCTCTGCTGGCTGTTAAATTTCGTTTCACGATAGTCACGTGCTCGCCCACTGACCAATCACAGCACACTCTGCACCTCGCGGCAAAGCTTACACATGGACACTGAGCGGCATGTAATGCTGACGTCATTATAGGCTGGCACGCAGGCTCTGATACGTCAAAGAATACGCCCAACATGTCAAACTAAAGATCTGATTGGTTGAACACTATGACAATCAACAATATCGTCCCCATTTACTTTAATCTGCACTGGCTGCAGGTGAGAGTGTGCAGGCCTCTGACTCTGTTCTTACCTAGAGACACAGATGGGAAATCTGATTGGATAAAAGCTCTACTTAAAACAAGCTGCACTGGAAGCAGAGCAACTGAGGAAGACAGTAGCTGTGCAATGAGAAAATAAGATAATGGGAAAAATATTTTTATAAATTATAATACATGTAGTGTATTTAAGAAAAATTATTAAATGATAAAATAGATATAGCTTTGTGATTCTGTTTAGGCCAGCAGAGAAGGCCTTGCAGGCCCTGACGGCCCGCCACTGGTATCAACCCTTTCCTCACGGCTTTGGATCAGAATCTTGATCAGAAGAGTGCGACAGACCTTGAGCCTCGTTACACAACAAATGAGAACAGGCTGCTCACCCTGCTAATTGGCTGGGGGTTACTCCCCCAAATGGGGCCCAAATGCTCTTTGCTGACACCCAGAAACATCCTGAACACAGCAAAGTAAGAGGAGAACATCCAGGCAGGGAGCAGTCTCTGCAGATACATCCACACACTTCAGTGGGTCTGAAGTGATGATAGAGAGGGACTAAACCTGGCAGCAACCTTCAATTCTAAAGAGTGAAGCCAATTCGGAATCCTACATAGCGACGGCCATAATGCCAAACTCAAGGCTTCAAAACATCAGTCCACAAACCACTGAGTGATGTCACGACAACCACACCCACTTTTTATATACAGTCTATGATCTAAACATAGTTTTTTAGGAAATTGTTGCATGTTATACCTTTTAAATACACAAAAAAAGTGTTACTCTGCTACTGTTATATGTAAGGTTGACTTCCTATTTGGAAATCATAACTGGAATGCCGGCCAAAGTCGGATTTTAGACTCAGAAAGTCGGACACAGTCACCTCGGGTGTGACGTCATTCCCAGCTTCGACCTCTAATTTATGAGGTAAATAGAAGAGTTTCATATTACTTTGCAAAGGAAGATTTTTGATTTGAAAAAAAGCATACCTTTTACATAAAACAGCCCTGTAATAGCTGGACTTTGGCCACTATAATGATCCACCCGTTGTCACTATTTGCTTTTCTCGAAAAAGAGTAAATTGGATTATGGAAAAACTTTTGCCAATTGTAACAAATTCCTGAAGACCTCTGCTGGGACTTCACTATGTGGGGCAAATAAGAGAGAGGCCTACATGTAAAAATAAAAGCGCAAAACCGGCATTACAAATCTCACCTGCATGTGACATTTGGTTTAAATCACAACACTGGTGCCTCATTGGACGAGATCCGAAGGGAAGAAACTGTTTTTGTGGCATGAGGTCTTGGTCCTGATGGACCGCAGCCTCCTGCCACAGGAAAGGGATTCAAACAGTTTTGGTCCAGGGTGAGAGGGGTCGGCTACAATCTTTTTTGCCCGCTTCAGGGTCCTGGAAGCAAACACGTCTTGGAGGGACAGCAGATTGCAGCCAATCACCCTCTCAGCAGAGCGAATGATAAACTGCAGTCTGCTGTTGTCCTTGGCAGTGGCTGCAGCATACCAGACGTTGATGCTCATACACACACACACACTCCCCTCACCACGAGGTTGCTGGTAAATAAAACACTGTTATAGTTTTAAAGAGCCTTTTCTGTGATTATTTTGTGCATATGCCTTGTGGTAATAGCTGGTTATTACAGTCAGTGCTTGGATTGAACTCTTCAATCTATAAATGTGGAATAGTACATATTTGAGTGAACACCACTTTTGAGACTTCATCCACAGTTTGGTTATAGGTCCCTGATCCCAGTGTGGTGCCCTGTTATTATTAATCTGTTAGTAATCATATTTATATTCATACTTTTTATTAATATAAATAATTTATTTGTATACTAAAACTAAAACCACTCCTGCCAGATCCCAACACCTCTCTTCATTTCTCTCTCTTAGATGAGTCAGATGGCCAAACCTGACTTGTTTTTTTTCCGGGTCACAACCTCTACTTCCTCTACTCTGTTTTCTGATGGTTTAGGATGTACTTCCTGAGGCAGCTGAATAAGTTCAACCTGCCAAAGACAATGATGCTGCACTTCTACACTGCCATCATTGAGTCCATCATCTGCTCCTCCATCACCGTCTGGTACACTGCAGCCACTGCCAATGACAAGTTCAGACTGCACTCTATCATTCCCTCTGCTGAGAGGGTGATTGGCTGCAATCTGCCGTCCCTCTATGACTTGTTCGCCTCCAGGGCTCTGAGGCGGGCAAGAAAAATTGTAGCCGATCCCTTTCACACTGAGTCACACTGATATTAGTTTACCGTATTTTACTGTACATTTTCATATTTTCTTTTTTTAAATTGTCTTTAACGCACCAATCACCAAGCCAAATTCCATGTAATTGTAAAATACTTCAACATAACAAATACATACCAAACTGAGCTGTAGCAGACTTTATTCGCTTGAAACCTGTTGATAGAAACCTTTTTTGCTTTTTTTTGCAACATTTTAAATGTTTTTTAAAAGTGAGTAAGTCCAGCCGAACGCTGATTAAAACATTTTTCGACACCCAAAATATTACAATTAACTTGAATGAAGTGAAACACATCGTGAAAGGGTTAAAGTTGAGTTAAAGACGAAAACACGGACAGCTCTCAGACTGGACAACGGCGTGGTAGATACCTGTCAATCACAATGTAGCCCCGCACTAATGCATACCCTGCATTATGGTCTATTTGACTCTAAATGGACCATAATTTACAAAATGAAAATCATGCTGTACCAGACGGTGATGCTGTTGACTTGAAACGAGAGATTGAGACCTAAACTCATGTTTACAATGTTTACTGAGGTAATAAATCAAGAGAGAAGTAGAGTCAGAATGCAGGTTTAACAGATGAAGCATTGACTTCACTTTTCAGACCTGGAGGTTGCTCCTTGGTGTCACCACATAACCTATGCTTGGACCTGCATAACCTGGCTCTTCAGTCACATGATAACAGATGGTTGTATATTGGGTGTGAGATGAGGATGTCCTCTGCCGTCCACTGTTGCCTGCACAATGATCTTTGACCTCTTCTCAGTGGATGCTGTGAGAGGTTTTAGCCTGGTGTTCACAGACAGTTAATGTCTGTTTCTGGTGTTCATTCAGCCTCAGGGCTCTTACTGTTTCATCCATGTTGTGTTCCCTACAGCTTTCACATGGGGTGTCGTAATGATGTCAAACACCAATCCAGTCTTCCTCTCAGGGGGGTCCTGTCTTCGTGGTGTAGCAGCAGAGATCTTGGGTGTTAACAGTGTTGAGATGCTCCTCGTATCATCATTTACATCCTGCCGTTGTTGAATCAGGAAAAAATACTGTGGACAAAAGTATGTGTATAAATGTATGTGTGTAAACCATATGGTACAAATATTGAAAAAGACGCTGCCGTATTTACGCCTAGATGACGTTATTTTGAGTGTTGATGGAGCTGCTACAATGTTAGCTTAGCCTAGCACCGATTGATCCGAGCTCCATTGAGAAAACAAGTATTTAAAAAGTGATTTGCTTGTCGTCTTGTGGAGAGAACTAACAAAACATGAATTCAAACTTTTTTACAAATCGGCATCATTGCGTAGTTATTTCGGAGTCCCTTTTTGTCCGTTTATTGCAGGTTAATCACTGCAAAATCGGTTTATTTTGTGTTCATACAGCTGTAGTAAACCAGCCGACGTGTGGCTTGCTAGACACAGTGAATACACCCCGATGAAACCACGGAGCTACTCCAGATGATGTTATGATCCAGACAAGAAGGCGTTTAGTTTCCCGGGATATCTGGGACTTCCACAACAAATACTAAGCAGATATAGAGGTTATTTCTTCCATGGTTGATGGCGGAAATCAATGGCTTATGTTAATAACGGCTTCCAGGGCGAGTAACGCAGTGCGAATGACGCAATTTGGTGTGAACGCACCTTCAGGATGCTTTCTCAAGTCAACATTTAATCTGTTTTATTCAAACTGTGGTTTGTTTATTAGGCAGTTGTGAACACAGTGATCATATTCTGTTGCAGACCAAAACAACCTCTCCGAGACTGCTTGCTAGAGGTGCCAACAATAAAACTCAGCATGGCCACAGACGCATCAAAAACACACCTTTATACTCCCTCACTTCCATTTAGCGACTATGAATGAAGAGCACTGTTGGGAACGTAAAGGAGCGTGTTTGGTTATCAGCAAATATGAAACTAAATTATCAACATCAATGGAGTTATTAATATCAATAAGTTAATTTGTAATTACTAATAAGAACGGGGCACCACCCTGCGGACAGGGACCAATAACCAAACTATAAACTAAGTCTCATAATTAGTGGTCACTCACGATATTAACAGTCTGAATACTATTACACGTTTGGAGTGCGAGTGAAGGGTTAAGTTCGAGCACAGGCCACTACATCCAGTTGTTATTACACACCCATGCACAAGTAATCACAGACGACTGCTCTTTAAAATATAACAGAGTTTATTAAATCAAAATAATAAATGATCAAATCAAGTAATATCACAATCAACAAACGCTATCATACAATTTGTGTCTAATACCTAAACTCAAATGAATAAAGTGGGGTAAGGATATGTCTATCGATATATGTACATGTATGTGTGTGTGTGTGTGTGTGTGGAAAGAAAGGGGGGGGGGGGGGGCCTACTCAACAGTGATGGTGGGTAATCTCAATAGGGGCGTGTGAGCCTACAGGCCAAGATGGCGAGTCTAGAGACCAGCGACCAAAATGGCGGAGAGGTGGCTGCTATAACCACGTGGGACGGCGTACCATGTGGGTTGGGGTCAGAGATTACGTAATCACGAGTCTGAGAGGTTCACCCAAAATCAGTAGCTCTAACTATGTGTGTGCGTGTTAGTAGAGGGAGAAAGAGAGAGAGAGAAAATCGAGCTCTGAGCCCGGTGCTCTGCGCAGTAGTGAGGAAGTGAGGAACAGCACGCTTTTACGGTGATAGTTGCGGTTCTAGATCTCACTCGCAGAGCCGATTTAAAGAGGAGAGAATAAAACCAAAAACAAAATAAAAGAATCCCCAAAACAAACAGATCTTTGTCACTGCGGTGAAATGCGAGTTTGTCTCCCTATCACCCCGAAACTCGGTCGGCCAGACGAGAGTCGGCCACCGTAGTTTTAGTCTTTAAAGTGATAGAATCACAAGCTCCACATCCACTAGCAGCGACGGACAAATGCGAACGGTTACAGCAGGAAATACACAATATAACGGGACTCCGTGGTCCGCGATGCTGGCGTAATAACACGACAGTAACTTAACACAACAAGATACAGGAATAACAACGACATAAACGAATAGTCTAAATTAAGCTTAAGCTAAGCTAAGCTAGGCCCAGATACCAGTAACTCTTACTTTGAGAAGCTTCGTTCGGCAGGGTCCTTTTCCCGTGGTGGGAATCATTCAGTCCTCGGGAGATGAGGGCTCCCGGTGGCGCGGCTATTGGAGCTAGCGCAGACTCAATCCCCTCGCTGCAGAGAGGGGTCTTCTTAACGTCGGAGGCGTGTGGGAGTCGCTCGTCTTTGGCCGGAAATCTTCGGCTCTTTAGGGGCTCAGTTGCCCTCTTTTGCCGGCAAGGTGTGCACTAAAGGGTGGGAGGACGGGTCGTAGAGATTATCCGTTCTCGCACTACGGGATCCAAAACTCAAAATAAAACACAGTCTGTAGTTTCGACCAGCGAATGTGACATGTGACCTGATAGGATTTGATGAGGCCGCGGCTCCTCGTGAATCTTCTTGTTGCCAGGACGAGGTCCGGAGGGAAGAGAGCGAATGGCGTTTCCTGCTCGCTTATAAACCAGGTCTCGAATCCAGTGGGGGGCCACTTCTTGGCCATTGAGGGGCCAGGATCAAGTTTTGGCTGTGCTGGGAGGTGTAGTCATTCATCTTGGAGTTTCCATCAGACGTCGTATGACAGGAAGGAGCATGGGTGCTTCTAGACTAGGGCCAGATCCCAACAGCACTATCCAGAGCTGACTTGTTGGGCTGGAGAACAGTATGGTCGTGCTCTGTTTTCTACTCGTCTAATTCCACAAAGTAAATATGTCATCGCTCTGGTTGCTTACTTAGAAAGGAGCCAGAGAACAATTGAGTCAATGTTATCTCTGGAGTACCCGCTCTCACAAAATTGCTTCTCCTCCATGAAATAGCGAGCTGGCACTCATCAAACCAAAAGCTCTGTCACAGAGAACAAGACACATCATGGCAATCATCAAAGCACTGTTTGTGTTACCTTATGGGACCTCATGGTACATTTTCCCTTAATTATGTTTTTGTGGGTTTGAACTCATGCAATAGAATTGATATGGATGTCACCAAAGCTTTCCAAAGGGTACTTTAAGTGAGTGAGTAGTGACTGTCTTATTAGCTCCCAATGGAAAAAAGCCCACTAATTAAATTCGGTTTCATAAAAGGTTGCAAACTATTTCAACTCAGTTGCCCCAGAAATTACTTTGTTTACATGCACACTCATATTCCGCTACTATTCTGAATGTCAATATTCTGAATTTTATATTGCTCATGTACAAATCAATGTTCCAATTGGATATTCTGAATTAGGCCTGATTAAGACATGTGGATATGTTATTCATATGCTTCCATGGTGCTCTGCCGGAAACCGGTGGATTGCTCCCTCCAGGTGGGGACGGAGTGCCTACCTCAAGCGAAGGAGTTCAAGTATCTCGGGGTCTTGTTCACGAGTGAGGGTAAGATGGAGCGGGAGATCGACAGACGGATCGGTGCAGCTGCAGCAGTAAAGCAGGCACTGCACCGGA
>NW_027466474.1:19482500-19605000 GCF_050575085.1 Anarhichas minor
TGTTTGGATACATCCTTGACCTGTGCATCTCAAATTCCTGGCTGGTCTACAAGAGGGATTGTGGCCTACTGAACGAGAAACCAATGCCTCTCAAAAGATTCCGCCTGGCAGTCGCCCACAGTTTGATGAGAGTCAACAAGCCAGCACCCAAAGTTGGCAGACCATCGACCTGCTCTCCACCACCTCAAAAGAAACGTTACACTCCAAGACCCTCACAACCACAACCAGATGTGCGTTATGACAACTGTGGACATTGGCCCCTTCACTGTGACAAGCGTGGGAGATGCAACCTGTGTCCAAAGGGTGTGTCGAGATGGAAATGTCAGAAATGCAACGTTTTCCTGTGTTTGAATGCAAACCAGCAATGCTTTGCAGCATACCATCAGAAGTAAAGTAGCTATAATGCTCAAAAAACATTTGTGCTGTTGAAACACTGCACAGATGAGGTGTTGAGACTGAAATGTTAGAAATGCAATGTTTTTCTGTGTTTTGCAATGTTCCCTTCACCAAACATCGGAAGTGTGAAGTGTATCAAACATTTATGCTGTTTATTACTTCAATCATTTTGTATTTCTTTTGAATAATTCTACTATATTGGTATTTGTATGTATTTTGGTATTTTTACCATAAAGTGACCTCTCAACCGTTTGGTAGAGGCCTGTATTTAAAAAACGGTGGGGTCTGTTGGAAATTTGTTTTTGGATTGTTGTTATAACTGCCCCAAAGAAATAAAAAATGCAAAGGAATAATTTTTCCATTACTTTTTTCTTAGTGAGGACATTAAAGGGTTAATGTGAATATAATTCATAATTTGTTGGCATCTTATTCTGAAAACCGGATGTTCGTCTGAAGAAACCGGATGTTGTCTCACGTTAATGTTTCCGCTAACTTTTAAAGTCCTTCGCTCGCTCCCGATCTGTGCCGTTTAAATGCGTTTACCGTGAATTTCAGCATATAGGTGCACTAAAATGTAAGTGTCTGCTGAGTTGACCACGGAGTTCTGAGTGTCTGCTGACTTTACCGCAGCGATGTCCAGTAGTCTCCAGGGAGAGCAACAGCTGGTGCAGCTTCTCTCTTTATTTCTGCCCCCCCCTCGACCAGAAGCGGAAGTCGCCTTTTCTCTACGGCAACACACACACACACACACACACACACACACACACACACACACACACACACACACACACGCACACACGCACACACACACACAAACAACTGACTTTAGGATGTTTGCTGGCTTTTATCCCACTGTTCTTGTCATCCTCTTGTTGTTATGTCTATGTATTGTCTCTTGTCTTTCAATAAAAAAAATAATAATAATGTTGTTTTGAGGATTGTCGGAGTTCGTATCCACGATGGATCAAAATAAATAACATAATGTTCAGAAAACAAACTATTTTAAAGTGGCTTGCTTGCCGTCTTGTGGACAGACGGTCCCCCGTGAATCGCGTCATTCGCGATGCATTAATCACGTCATTCACGTTTGGTGTGAACGCACCTTAAACCAGCCAGCAAGCGTTTGGTTTCTCAGATATCTGGTACTTCCACACCATGGATAAAGCAGCATTAGCGGTTATTTCAGCCATGTTTGATGGAATGTCTACATGGAAGTAAGCCCCCCCTCCTCTCTGGTGCGTCTAATGAGAGGAATACAAATACACCCAAATGATACACAATGTTAAAAAATGACTTTCAATTTGGTGAGCACAGAATATTAGACATCTCCATGTTCAGAGCCAGCTGTATGAATTGTAGCTGCTGTGGTAGTGGGCCAATCACACGTCACATTAAATCAGCGAATGCTCCATAGAAACTCTTTTTTCTATATCTAGGCACAAAAAGGATTGATTGCAGATATCGTTTGAGCGGAGAATACGATTATTCTACTTGGTACTGGTTTATTTCAGTCAATACTTTAAAGGTACCGATGGTCTGTTTGCACAGTACAAGCTTTTTATTAGCTGCTTATACTTAACGCACAATTCATAAAGACAGGCAGAGCTTTAATCAGATTCTCCCAATTAAGCTATTATAATATCGCGATGAAGCCTCTCGTGTCTCTACTGCCAAACAAAAATCCACTGCAGGATTATGTATTGATCACAATGGATGTGTCCACACAGGACACTCCCGGATATTGTCTTTTCATTTGTTGCTTTCTGCCTTTATTTACTGTAAAGTTTCCTTAGCTCACCACTTTACACAACATCTGTGAGGATGGCCTCTTTTCGTTCCGTGTTCTTTTTTTCTGTCTCCAGTCAATTTGATTCATTACAACTGGCCCACTTCTCTGTACATACACACACACACACACACTTTATGATGATAAATCTAACCATTTTAGTAGGGATTCTTAGAGACGTGGAGACAATAGAATTGAAATGTTGCGTGTAATACGGCAATAGAGAGCTGCCCATGCTTGTGCATACAAACATGCATATATATGAGTCTGTCTCTAATCCTCATACATGTATTTGTATGAGGATATTATTTCCTCATTATTTTATTTCTTTTATCCGAAAGCAGAAGAGAAGGGAAGATAACACCTTCACATTGTTTTAAATGTTATATGAAATGTTAAATCCTGCTTTCATGCTTACTTCAGTCAAGCATAGTTGAACACAGAATTCTTAAAAGATGTTTTTTACCTCTATCAACCACATTTACCTTGGTATGTGTGATGTGCTGTTGCCCTGAATTCATAAAGGGACCAGCTCACTTAAAACACATTCTTAACTAATCAAAGGTGCAAATGTCATTGCCTTTGTAAAGTGTGTGATCTTATTGAAATGCGGTGACATCAGGGGAAAAAACCAAGAAGCTGGAAACATGCAGGATTAATTGAGCTCATGGAAATTGGGACTTTGATAATGAATGAGGTCAGTGGCTAAATGGATCAAAAACGTACGGAGTTCTAAGCTTCTCATCAAAGTAGGAAAAGGATTCCACTAAAAGGTGCGAGTTGAAGGCTCTGGGGACGTGGCTGGGCAACCGGAGGGTGGCCAGCTCAATTCCTGGCTCCTCCAGAATACATGCCGAGGTGTCCTTGGGCAAGATACCGAACCCCAAATGACTCCCGAAGGCTGTGCCATTGGTGTATGAGGGTCATTGACAAATAAGACTTCTAAAAAGGTCATTTTAAAAATGATCTTCAAAATGGATGCAATGCATATTTTGTCTGGAACAATGTGGTGAAACAAGTCTGAGTTGTGAACCAAATTTTTATAGTGTTTTAAATAGTTTTTAACAGTATTTTTTAACTTCACAGGCTAAAATATGTCAGGTGGCACAACCACATATTTATAAAAAAATATATATTTTCCTAACATTTATTCAAACTGATATTTTTGACAAGTATCCATTAGAGTGTCTACATCGTGTTTTATATATATATACAATAATTTAACATAATTGTGTTCTCTTGGCCAGGTATTTAGTATATTTAACATTTGATTTTACATTTAAAAAGAGAAACATAATAATACAAATATACAAATGAATATATTCAATACAATAGTTCTTCACATCATATTAAGCAAACATTCTTTCACTTTAACCTATTATTCATTGCTTTAAATTTATATTTTACCAAGTCGCACCACCTGACATTTATCAGTTGTGCCACCTGACAATATTAGTAATCACAGGAAATATTCAGAATAATTGCATTATCAGCATAATATGTAAAGCTGGATTGAGATATAAAAATAATGTATTTGAAAAATATAAGATGACATAGTGTAAACTGTATATTGAACAAAACCTCAAAAGCACTGAAGTGTTTGGCTGAGTTTTTTGACATTGCAGATACGCTGAAGTGTGTTAACAACAAACTTGTATTGTTACAGGTTGGGACAGTGACCTGTCTTCGGTTTTACTGTTGCTGCACCTGATTCCACCTTCTGCTCAGGGTCGGAAGAAACCAGGAAAGGTGTCGGCATCCCAAGCAGAGAAGCATCTTGTGGCATTCAAGAAGGTTAGTATTTTTTTCTAATTTATGACAAGAATTTTTAATTATAATCAGTGGTGGGATTAATGTTACTATAATTCCACTACTTTTGGTGGTAACTAGAACTGCAATGATAAATCGTTAAGAAAAAGTCAAAATTCTCTGATTTCAGCTTAAATGTGAATATTTTATGGTTTCTTTACTTCTCTCTGATGGTAAACTGAATATCTTTGGCTTGTGAGTAAAACATTTGAAGACATCATCTTAGGTTTTGGGAAACACTGACATTTTGAAACAAACAACTATTGATTAATTGAAAAAATAATCGACTATGAAAATAATCATTAGTTGCAGCCCTAATGGTAACCAGACATGTAAATAATGACTTAATCAAATGAATAACGCAGAAATTTAAATGGGCCCGATGTCACCCGACAATAGGATAGTGTAATATAAACTGTTTATCATATGATTATTAACTACTGTAGGAACGCTTCTATCAAAATCCTACTGGGTAAACCAGACAATAAAAGTTTCTTCTTCTCCTTAGTAAGTAATTACTTTTATATGCAGTACCGTATTTTCCGCACTATAAGGCGCACTTAAAAGCCTTTAATTTTCTCAAAAAACGACAGTGCGCCTTGTAATCCGGAGCGCCTTATATATGGATCAATTGGTTAATTGGTTGATCCATACTGGTTGTACACGGCGCTCTGTCAAAATGTTTCAGTACGACTGGTAAACTACAAAGCCGCACCGCGGTAAACACCGGTACTGTGCTTACTCCTAGTCCAACACCACTTGTGTGTATAAAGACCCCAAAATGGCACCTTTCAAGAGACACGCTTACGACGCTATTCTATTCTATGCGCCTTATAATCCGGTGCGCCCTATATATAAAAACAGTTCTAAAATAGGCCATTCATTGAAGGTGCGCCTTATAATCCGGTGCGCTTTATAGTGCGGAAAATACGGTAATTGGTAAAGTCATTTATTGACTTTTGAGACAAGTAACTGTAATTACTAAATTACAATAACGTACCCAATTATAGTGTCCCTGTGTCGAGTACCCTTTCGAAAGGGGAACTCAAAGCAGTAATTGTTAACAATTTGTGTATGCAGAGTGTTCTCCGGTTTCCGGCACCGGAAGAGTCTCCTGACGAAGAGACCGCGGCAGTGGCAGCGGTATCAGTTTGAAGAGAGTATGAGTTCAGGTTGCGTAAATTGGAGGCAGATACAGCTGTTAGAATGCGTGAGTTAGAGCTGCATTCTGGTGTGTGGGCCATACTGTTGCAGTGTAAGCTGGTTGGAAAAGCTCAGGAAGCTTGCTCGTCCCTGTCGGTGGAAGATGCTATTCTGCGAACATATGAGTTAGTGCCAGATGCTTACAGACAGCGTTTCCGAAACCTTAAGAAGGCTTACAACCAGTCTTTCACTGACTTTGCTCAGGAGAAGAAGGTTCTGTTTGACCGATGGTGTAAGGCTGACGACCTAGCCTCGGTGTGTGAACTCCTGATGTTGGAGGAATTAAAAAATTGTGTTCCTCAGCGTACTGTAGTGTATTTAATAAGTGTAACTTTACAGTTTTTAACATTTCATTTCATGTGATATCGCAAATACTGGCAATATTACTGTAGCATCAAGATTAATGCGAGTGTGGTGCCTGCATCACATGCATTTTGTAACAGCAATTCTCCTTAAAATTTACTGGTAACATTTATAATTCCAAGCCCAAATTGGTCATGGGTTTTGAGACCTCATATACAGTGCATTCAGAAAGTATTTAGACCTGTTGAAGATTTGTCCGACTTAAAAATTATGCATGTACATATTTTGTCAGTATTTTTAATTGTAAAGTCATTCTCTGTCAGTGCATTTTCAAAGTCAAAATACCTTTTTGGTGAGATCATCTTTTTAAGAAAATAAAACAAAAAAAGCCCCTACACACCATTAGCACCCGTTGCCGCTATATGTCTTTAGGGTAAGAATCTGGCAGATTTGGAGTGATTTTGTCCATTGTTTAATGGTAGATTTGCTCCAGTTCCTTCAGGTTTTTGTCACTTATTGAATCAAAGGAAGTCTGTACAGTGAGAGCAAATGTTTCCCTGTATTTTGCTCTATTTATTTATTTAATGACAAGACAAGACATTCAGAGTATGAATATTTAAATACTCAAATACTATAATACAAATATGTAGGGGGTGAATGTGGTATATTTTAGTTTTTAAAATCTGCAGAAAATTTACCAACCAAAAATGTATTTTGACTTTTCAAATGTATGGTTACAGAATGGGAAGAAAAAAAAGAAAACTTCAAAGAGAGGGTGAATATTTATGAGTCTCTCTATGCTTGATTTTCTTTAAAATACAGACCCGGAGGAATTTTGTGTCAAGGGAGTTGAACTTGGAATACTCAGTTGTTGAAGATGGCGTTGGGACGGTCTGCTCAAGTCCAACAACAATAAGCATCGCCTTGGTTATTGAGGAACGGATTGTCCTGGATGATGTATGCAACTTCCCAACCGCATTTGCCCTTTTGTTTGGGCTCATCCAGGCTCTTAACCTGGAGTATCCGAAGGACTTAAGGTACACATTTTTGAAGTAATTCAAAAGGTGTTCATGAACCTTGGTACCCAGTGCTCTGCCCGGGTTCAGGCCTTAAAGAACAGTTTGCTGAAGTAGCCTGCCATATCTAAACCACGCCTATGGTCTTGGATGGATTTTCATGAGGGACTGAAATGTCACCAACTTGACTAAATGCCGATGGTATGTGTTGACCAAATTGGTCAACACCCTTAAGTATTAGATGTTTAACAAGTTTATTATTTGCCTTACTACTTTGTATATTACAGCTGAACTATCCACTGCTGGTCCTGCACTTTAGGTGTATTATAATTTAATATTAATTTTAGTTTATTGTTGTTACACACATATTTGCATTTATTTTTGTTTTGACTGAGTATTAGGACAGAACTTTAGTCGCTGTCTTTGGGTTTAAAATGGTGTGAAGTGGAGATTTAAGGATGTTGACCCCCTGCTGTCTACAATTTAAGTGTTAAAATTGAAAGACAGTATTGTTTTGCAAGTAAATAATTATTGTTATTAAACATTTTGCATTTTAAGATGTTTTTGTTTTCTTTAACGGTGTACATTTCTAATTAGTTAAAAATGAAGGCTGTAAAAAAGAAAAGTTGAGAAAACTTAAAAAAGCAACCAGCTGCACAGCTTTTTTGAGTATACTCAACATAAATTGGGCAGTGCTGTTAATGTGTTTTCAATCTATAAGAACACACAATTTCAAGTTTCTCCAACTTGATATTTCAAGTGTTCTTAACACTATGTACATGAGTAGACATGAGGATCAAATTCAATATTTTAAGTTATGTTAACTTAAGTACATAAGTAGGTCTGAATAGTAATGTTATGTTTGACAAACTTAAAATCGCACTTTGAGTTAACTTCTTATCCTAAGTTGACACAACACATTAGCCCTTAGTTGAGTATACTCAAAAAAGCTTTGCAGCTGGTTGCTTAACTTTTTTAAGTTTTCTCAACTTTTCTTTTTTACGGGGGCAGTGGACTTGCCAGTGACATGTGAGGCGCCCAGAGAGGCGATCCAGCCTTGACAAGGTGTTTTGCTGCAGTGGGTGGGGGCACCAGTGAGGGCAGTGGTGGGTGGTCTTTCATAGTAGAAAGCGGGGTGGTGATGCGGAAGGGGGTCGCACAATCGGGTAAGGGAACAGTTAAATCAGTCCGGAGGACAGTGGCAATATGTCTCCTTCTGTGTGTTGTCTTGTGTGTTGTTTTTTGTTATAATGTAAATACATGTCTGGTGGGGGTTGGTTGTGGCCAAACATGTTTCTGGTCTTATGGGAGGGTGTGTTACGTGTGTCTTGTGCTCTCCCTCTGCTTACCCTCAGTGTCCTCTCGGGTGCCACCCTCTGTCCCGGATGCCAGCTGCAGCGGCTGATTGGATGCGGCTGCGTTTAATCGCGATTAGCTGTGGATAAAAGGAGAGGAGCTCCAGAAGGACAACCCCTTGGGCCAAAACCGCGACAGTGAAGCTGTATGTGTGGAAGTGTGTTGCTGTAGGATCAGTGGATCACCCCATCGCTCCAGCTACAGCCGTGTGGGCTGTTGTCGTAGTTTTGCTTGTGCGTGTCAACTAGTGTCGCTCTCTGGTTATCAGAGAATTGTTTTCTTTTGCTGTCGTGTGAGCAGCTAACCATTTTACAATAAATACTCCTTTTGTTAAACCCTCATCAGTGCTCATTCTCTTTCCCCAGGAAATTAACATCGTTAATCCTCGCATCCCTTAGCTGCCAAAAGGGGAACGTACAACTGATAATATTACAACTATGTAATTTTAATGTCTCTATGTGCGTTTGTCTTCTCAGACTGGAACAAACATCCAAGAGCACCTTGATGCCATCACTACCAGTTCTCAACCCTACCTCCTGGCTGTTGGAGAGGAAGAATGTGATCCACCAGTTCTTCATCATCCTTGACACGAATGCAATACCTTGCAGGTCAACCTCTTCTCTTGGTGCTTTTGATGAACTCTTTAAGGCACATTTTGTGTTTGGCACAGCATACAACACCATGCTCCACAACATGTACATGTTCATCCAAACCACTGTGTACAACATTGACAAAGTCAAAGAGAGTCCTCGTGTTGCAGAAGTTAGGGCGAGGTTTCTTAATTAGTGCTTGAAGTTACTCCAACATCATGAAGTGCTTTGTTTGTCAGGCCGAGTTAACTAGTTCAAATATGCTTGTTAGGCATTTACGATTGGTTCATGGTTACTTGCCTGGAAAAAATCTTCGCCTTAAATGTGCTCAGACTGGATGTGGCTGTGTGTTTGGTACTTTTTCAAGTTTTAGGAAACATTTAAACACCAAACATACTGAGTGTTTTGACGAAGAAGTTCACACTGATGTTAATTTAAGCAGTGCAGGGGAGTTGATGACGGCGAATGTGGACGAGACAGCCACAACTTCTGTGACGGCTAATGTAGACGAGACAGCCACAACATCTGAACAATTGAGAATGTCCAATAGGAGCACTCTAGATATGTGTGCCTAAGCAGTCGCACAACTCAAGGCAGCTGGATTAGGTCAGTCTACTGTAAATAGTTTTGTCTCATCCATGGAAGAAGTGTTTTTGAGATTGATAGTAAGGCTAGAGATGCAGCTTTACAGTGCTTATCTCCACAGGACACAGAAAATAAGAACAAAATAGAACAATTTCTCCAAAAGTTAGAAAACCCATTCACACCCATTCAGAGGCTAAACGAAACAAACACTTCACAAAGAAATGGGGTAATGTTGAACTGGTTGAAAAGGTGCGTGGCACAAGATTTGACAGTAGAAGAAACAAGGTTACTGGGACATATGACCAGGTTATTGTAACTGATACATTTCATATGTTCCTATTTTGGAAACGCTGAAGACAATTTTTAAACATCCAGAACGTTTCAAGGACAAAAAAGCACCGATGATGATCAATGATTAAATGTTTGAGGTAAATGGTCATGCCTTCTGACAGGACTGGTGAAAATACAATGTTCACTATCTGTAGAAGCAAAAGTAGAAGATGCCAGTGTTTATCATCTGTCTGTATTAAATCACCAATTATCAGAGGCATATTTGCGCAATAAGCACCAAGACTGTATGGCATAGGTCCCTAACTGGCGGACCACGGTCCGGGTCCGGACCCAGAAGCCGTCCCATACGGACCTGGACCTACAGCCAAAACAGAAGGTTATGATTTAAAATCTCACGGGGCACTTCTATTTCAACCAGCACAGCTTTTGTTGTCTTTACGGTAGTGGTTCAGTGGATGAGGAAACGCACAGACCAATTGCATGCAAGTTAAGCCATCCCACGTGATACCACTCAGATCAAGTCTGTGCATTCCAGGCGGTAAACATTGCAACTCTACAGTTCAGACAGATGATAGAGTGAGAGGCAAGTTACACATGAAAAGATGGTAGAAAGAAAAAGGAAGATAGCGATACATGAAGTGAAAACAAAGGGAGAGAAACTGAGCCGGAGAAAGGGAGAGAAACAGGCGACCGTCCCGGAGAAAGTTGAGAAAAAGACAAGTGAGACGGAGTAAATTGCCATTTGCCAGTAGCTGAAACACTGCTAGAGGCAAAACAAAAACAAGAGCTTTGTGATAAAATAAAGCAAATTCCCATAAATGAGCTGTTTTACTTTAAACCATTCGATGTTCAAATGCAGTATGGAATGGCAGATTCTTCCTTGTACATTGTTCCTTATTGCCATTTTATGCAGATCTAAGGTCAATGTTTTATTCTCCATCAAATGTTTTGTATTGTTGGCCTGCACAATAAAGTTGTGAGATGCATTATTTTTCTTGTCGATTGATGGTATGTTTGAAAAAGCTCTATTCAAAACCAATTAGATGTAATTTAACACTACAAATGAGTTAAATTTATTGTAAAATTATAAATAGTGTTAATTTTCAGTGACACTGCTGTGTTAATGGATGTTAGAATTTTACACCATCAGTGCTGTGTTTTCACAGTAATAGAGTAAATTAACAACACAGTAGTGTGTAACATCAACACTTACCAGAGTTATTTGACCTTCCGGTTTTAACTTCTTATAACTCCATACAGTGGTAATGACAATTGGAATTTAACTCAATTAGAGTTGATTTGTTATCATAGAAGTTAAATTATCAACACTAATGAGAATGATATTTACACTCTCCAGAGTTATTTAACCTGTAGTGATAAATTTGAATAACACTAAACAGTGTAGGGTAGTGTTAAATGTTTACTCTATTTAAATTTAACTCCAAAATTTCAACACTTGGTCAAGAGTTCATTTAACACCAATTCTGATTGGGACCAAATACACTTGGTAATAGTGTTAAATTTAACTATTTAAGTGTTACTTTAATACTGCAAAATGTACTGTGCACTGGCCTGGGTACAAGGTGTTTGCAGGGTGACCATTGTGGGATTGTGGCATTGGCAGATATGTGGTCTGCTGCAGAAGCAGGAGATCTCCCTGTGCAACATTTTCCCTGGTTCAGTAGAGATGACCGGGTGCAACGCCAAAGTTCCCTTTACAGGAGGAACAACCTCAGGGACGGCTTCATCAAATTTTCTGATGTCCTCCTCACTCACCCAGAATAACTTTACGTCAGATTTTCTCTCTGTTAGGAGGTTGTAAAAATCTTCTGGGGTCTGGACATCTGAACCCCTTCGGACAGCTGAGTCAGCAGTACGTTTGACTGTACCACCAACTCCATCGGGGGCGCCTTTTCTGTGGGACTTCTCAGAGAAGTTCCAGGTCACCTGCTGGAAGTCTGAGAGGAAGGGGATGGTGCTGAGCAAATGGAAATTATTTTTGTTCCGGTACTGAGTGACCGGACCATCACTCATCACATGCAAAGTTGTGGGAGATGGATTGTGATTCTCCATCAGAACCTTTAGCACTGGCTCCAAGTGGGCCCACACAGCTCTCTAATCATGCCGAAGGGATGCAGACATGGTGGCATAGGACTGTGAGCCAGCTGCTGTATAAGCCACACATGTTTGGACTGTGGCCTGCTTCCGACTCCCTCCAAAATGAAAAGCTTGTACCTCACTATTGAGTTTGCATAAGAAGTTCTCTGAAAAATCCACATGGAGGACAACTTCATCAACTCGTAGGCTTTCTTTTAAAGCCCTGCACTCTTTGGCTTGGTGCAACCAATTGTAGTGGTGTTTGGCAAGGTCGTTGAGCTTCTGATTGAAAAGGTTGAACAGTTCAGAACATGTTCCACTTTGTACTTCTTTTACAAAAATTCATGTAGGTCTTCTGCCCCTCTGACACCCCAGATTTTTTTATCCATTGATAACAAGTCAGTTGTTTCTGCCTGGGGTGTTGCAACTTCTACCTCATTGTAGCAGCATTTTGCACACACTCCATACATGCATGACCTGTTGTCTGGACTACACACAATTGAGGACAACAGCTGAGAAATGTTGGCAGTGTTCACAACACCTTTCTGCTGCAGTTTTTCAGTCAAGAGTTTGATATTATCATGATCCAAGCATGCACACGTGTTCCTGTCTGACACTTGTCTGTCGGTAAGACAGCCTGTGGGAGCTTTGCATTTCAGAATTATACTGCAGATGGAGTTCAGTGAATGGTTTAACCAACACACGCCTCTGTTGTTTGCTTTTGTTTTTTGTGACTGTATCCTTTTTTCCCTGGCAGTAAGCGACTGTTCTCATCGAGACAGAGGAAGTCAACAACTTTGTCTTCTCTGGATAGCTCATTTCTTTGCAATCCTTGGTCTATTCTCTCCAGTTATAAGTTTTGCCCTTTGGAGTGTTTTTTCCTTAATCTTTCGAGGCATTTTCGTAATCTGGCAGATTCTCTTTTCTCAGCTTCCATTTCTCTTCTCATTTTGTGCATTTTATGACGCAACTTTGCCTTCTCTCTTTGCCATTTCCTTTTAGTGCTTCCTGCTCTCTGTGGTGTTGATGATGCTGTGGGTTGCTGTCCATCTAAATTGACAATATTCTCTTGGTCAATGTTGGGAGGGTTAGAGTGAACTTCTGCTTGGAGTTCTATGGGAGTTGTATCCAAAGACTCAGGTGTGAAATTCAAGATTTCCTCCATAGCCCTTTTCCTTTCCCTGTGCTTACTCTGATATTGCCTCCACTGCTGCCTCAATTGGTCCTTTTCTGTTCTGGACAGCTGGCTGATGGGGGGTTTCACAATGTCCCCCTCTCTCTTCCTGCTCTGATAACTATAAAACATAAGTATATGAGTACTAAAAAACTGGCATATTCCCATTTAAAAACCTGAATAGTCTGACCATAAGTCAGAACTGCAAAATAAACTATGAATAAATAACTTTGGATTAATTATAGTTTAATCAAGTTGTATTACCTCTCTTTTCTTTTGGCAAGATATGCTTCTCAATGTTTGAACTAGGGTTGTCACGATACCAAAATTATGACTTCGATACGATACCTGCCATAAGTATCATGATACCCGATGCTTACGATACGATACCAGAATTCGATACAATACCACAAATACGATACGATACTGGTATATTTATCTATAATAGTAATAAATAAAACATCTGTATGGTTCCCGTTTTTACCAGCTTGTTCCTGCCCAGCTTTTTGAACACTTAACAAATGGCATTAATATTAATGTTTAACCTCTTCGCATCTTTTGAGCCTCTCTCATATTTCCGCTGGCTTTCAAACACAGCTGGAAGGGAACTCTGTCTCTGTGTTGCTGCTGGCATCTGTTTGACTGTCTGTGGGAGTGGGTGGATAAACAATGCTTAATTTACTTGCATAGTGAGTTTGATATTTTTACTTCATATTTTATCTTAATTCATGGAATAATTATTTTTCCTTAACTAAAAATAATTAGCTCAAGATCCACCCTCAGGCTCCACCAGCATGTAGCCATTTTGCATCAATTGTGTTTCATTTAGTACACTTTTGTGTGCATTGTGACCTCATGATCATATAGGCTTGTCGTCAAACTAGGCTAAGGCTACTCGTGTTAGCTGTATATGGGTGAGCTTGGGGGTGTTCATGTTTATAATCACATTTGCTTACCTGTCGTTCTTTGAAAAGTTCGGGGTGTCTGTCTGAAAGGTGCTTCGCCATGTTTGACGTGTTGCCTCCCTTGGTCTGTGTGGCTTTGAAACACGTTTTGCAGATGGGTGTCTGTAGGTCAGTGGGCTTTCCTTCACTGTCTGCAATGTAGCCAAAGTACTTCCAGATTTCACTTCTGGCATCTTTTTTCCAACAAGCCGAGGACGGTCGGCAAAAGCTCCTGCACTTAATGCCATGTCTCCCCTGCGATCACTCGCTGTGAGTGAGCGCTGCCTGTTGCGTGTGTGAGCGCTGGGAAGCCCCGCCCCCTTGCAGTCAATGCGTGCAGGCAGCATGACAGGGAGGGAACAGTGAGTGCGCTCTGATCGCGCGCTATTTTAATGAAGTATCGATACTAAAAATATGCAAAATCGTATCGTTTTTAACGTACGGGTACCGCGGTACCTTTTTAGTATCGCTACACCGTGCAACATTAGTTTGAACCCAATGTTTGTCAAACTTAACATTACTATTCAGACCTACTTATGTATTTAAGTTAACACTTGAAATATTAAATTGGAGAAACTTGAAATTGTGTTATTATAGATTGAAAACACATCAACAGCACTGCACATTTTTAGTTGAGAGAAACTTACTTTAAAATGAAACATTTGTTACTCAATTTCACTTAGTATACTCTGAGTATACTCAAAATTCTTTGCAACGTTGCCTTCATTTTTAATTTATTAAAAATGTACACCGTTTTGTTTGGAAAAGTCAACAGTTAAATAAAACAAGAAACGTCTTCAAACACAACATTTTTAATAACAAATAAGTAAACATTTGCTCGCAAAACAATATTTATGTTTTTCACTTCAAAATCTCATTTCCAGTACGCCATTATAAACCGAATGACACCGACTAAAGTTCTGTCATGTAAATACTCAGTCAAAACTAAAAAAACTGCAATGTGTGTCTGCATGGTGCTATGTGGCAGTAACAACAATAAACAAAAATTATCAGCAGTGGATAATTCAGCTGGAATATAAAAGTTAGTACGGCAAATAATAAACTTGTTAAATTAATAATACTTAAGGATGTTTGTAAGCTAACTTGAGGAAACATCCTAACCAAGCAGTGAAAAAAAAAGCACTGATCAAAGTTGTGATGGAAAAATGTACATAGTTACTAAAGAACAAATTAGGAACAACTTGATAGTTGAGTCTTTCGGAAATATTTATTACCGATATGTTCCTCACTTGTTATTTAGAAACTACATACCATATTGTAAAGTGATGTCATAAAAATTGTATGCAACTGTATCCAAATCCTAGATGAACTGGCCAACAAGAAAAAATCAATCAACAGTATGTGGCCATCCAGACCATTACTCCATCCAATCTTATAAATTCACCTTTTTTAGTGTAATGCACATGAAGAGCACTCGATTGCAACAAAGTGAAAACTGCAGTATCTTAACAAGAACTGTTAATAAGATGCAAAAAACAACCATTCACCACAAGTTATGCTTTTTTAAGCATACACAGTACCAATGCTGGTTCCAATATTTTATCGTTATGGCCACTGTACACAATCAACATTGGGACAATTTTTCAGCTATTGGTCATATATTGCTTTTATGCCTTTACAATGAATGAATGTGATTGTATAACATTGCAAACTGCCTTTAGAAACTTTTTTGACCAATTTGGTCAATTCATACCGTCGGCATTTGGTCAAGTAAGCGACATTTCAGTCTCTCATGAAAATCCAGCCAAGACCAAAGGCGTGGGTTAGATATGGCAGGCTACTTCAGCAAACTGTTCTTTAGGGCCTGAACCCGGGAAGAGCACTGGGTACCAAGGTTCATGGACACCTTTTGAATTACTTCAAATGTGTACTTCAAGTCCTTCGGACAGTCCAGGTTAAGATCATAGATGAGCCCAAACAAAAGGGCAAATGCAGTTGGGAAGTCGCATACATCATCCAGAACGATCCGTTCCTCAATAACCAGGGCGATGCTTATTGTTGTTGGAATTGAGCAGACCGTCCCAATGTCATCTTCAACAACTGTGAGTATTTCAAGTTCAACTCCCTTAACACAGAATTCCTCTGGGTCTGTATTCTACAGAAAAACAAGCATACAGAGACTATAATAAATATTCACCCCCTCTTAAAGTTTTTCTTATTCTTCCCATTCTGTAACAATACAATTTAAAATTCAAAATACATTTTTGGTTGGTAAATTTTGTGCAGATTTTAAAAACAAAAATATACCACTTTTATATATAAATTCACCCCCTACAGATTAGTATTATGGTATTTGAATATTTAAATCTTCATACTCAAATGTCTTGTCAGAATTAAATAAATAAATAGAGCAAAATATAGGGAAACATTTGCTCTCACTGTAGACATACCTGCAAACTCATAAGAGGTGAAAAAGGTGACAAGCACCCGAAACCCTGTGTGGGGGCATGCTCCCCCGGGAGAATTTTATTTTAAATATGAGCTTTAAAATGTAGCATTCTGGTGTACTCTGAGAAGAAAATTAAGTGATAAGACATTTACTTTAAAACCTCTTAAGCTCGGGCCCTATTTGTAGGCCTCTGCTCGAAAATTGCATACCCATACTAAGGAGACCACAGTTCTGTAACTACAAGGTCTATTTTAATAATTTTTAATGCTATAATCAGATAACACTTGTGAGATTTATTCAGATGGGTAAATATTGTGTATATGTTGCTGGTTAATATAGTGCATGAAGATATTACACAGCTCAAATTGAAAATAATCAGGTTCGCCTGAAAAAAAGCACTTTTATTGATATTATGTTTTTGAAATAATGCAGCTGGCTGCCTCAAAACTCTCCCAAATCATAGCACAACCGATCAGTAGTTGTTGAATAAAGGTTGGCTGGGATAAAGTGAAGAATAAGAGGCTTTAGTACAGAGAGGTCACGCGAGGTCATCATTTTTGAACCAGCTGTTGCAGCTCTTACATTGTACTTTTATATACTATATAACTATATATTTCACTTTTTTTATCACTCATATTATTCAATACATCCAAATACAGCCGTTAGAAATCATTTTGACAGCAAGGGTCCTCTCAGAGCATGTTTCTGGCTGTCATCCAAAGGATTTTCTCAGTTGATCTGTGTGTATGGAGCTGTAGCTCAGCCTATCATCGGTCGATTTCAGTCAATGAGCCCGCCTTCGAAGCGTCAGAGTCTCAGGAATGCTGGCTTCGAAGCGGGTGTTGATTGACAGAAGTTTCAGTGAGTAAAGTTGCAAGAAGTGCCGAGTCTCCCCGAGCGTAAATTTCTGTTCTCCAGAAGTCTGACCACTCGCCCAGGCTGGATTGACCACTTTTATACTGGAAACAGCTCGGCAGTAAACAGGATGCAGTTGGCAACAATGATGGTAGCTTTGAACCGGATAATCTTCGACGTTATTGTACTCATTTTTCATAAAACGTGAGCAAAAAGCAATGATTTTTTTTGGCGAAGGGCAGTGCCATGGTACCATTGTCCACTCACAGCTTTCTACTGATTCCACGGAGAGAAAAACCGAAGGTATTTATGCGTTCGGCGACGAATGCTATTGCTAAAAAATGCATTGCTTAGCTCGGTAGCCACTAGCTTCCGGGTGCAAATATTGATTTGCAGTACACATAACGGTGATTTCTGCCCAGGATTTCGTGAGTTTATGCCACATTTTCTAGATGCTTATATTAGTAGTCTATAGTTGTGTTTGGAGTGTGTAAAAAGTGACTTATATGATAGTGTTGCCCATACGTTGCTGTTTAATCCGGTAAAACAATTGTACAAATCCACAATATTACCGACGAATAAGTCAATTTTCCGAACAATATTTTCAGGGGTGCTGAGCCCGAGAGCCCCCAAATTCGGGGGCGTCGAGCCAAGCAAAAAAAAATATTTATTATTCAGTTATTAATCAGTATTTCAGCTCTAGTTGAACAGCTGGCTAGTTAGCTTTTTTTTTTTTCTCCAATCAATATTATTAACCTTTATTTACTCAAAATCCATTGAGACCGAGGTCTCATTTTCAAAAGTTTTAGTCATATAAAAACAGATATCAAAAGTAGCGAGAACCATCGCCTGTACAAAAAAAAGTGATGGTTCAATGATTCCTTTTCATTGAACCCCGTTACTGTACGGCTTAATGTTAACTTCCACTGTTACTGTATAGCTGTTAGAATTGTGGCCTATCTTCTATTTGCAATTAATATCCATTCAATCCAGTTCAATTAGTGGTGGAATGAACTCCCCACTGATGTCAGGACAGCAGAGTCGCTGCCCATCTTTCGGTGCAGGCGGAAAACTCACCTCTTCAAGAAGTACTACCCTGAGCCTTCCACTTAGCACTTATTGTATTCATATTAGTTTGTTGCACTTATTGTATTCGTACTGGTTTGTTTCTGCAATGTTGCTCTGGTTTATGCTCTTAGATGCTTGTTTAAAAAAGGAGATGCACTTATGACTTCTGGTGACTGGTAGTTCTCTTGCATACCTATGTTGAATATACTTATTGTAAGTCGCTTTGGATAAAAGCGTCTGCTAAATGACTGCAATGGAATGTAAATTAAAATGATAATCTACTCTGGCTAAGGTAGTTTATCAAGAGTAAAATAATAGCTGTGATTTAACTGCAAGCTTCCAATCTATACACACCTCTGCATTAGCAACCCGCTGAAATGAAGGTACATTACTTCATGGGCCTTGGGAGCAACTGCACTTGGGACTGTTGGGACTAGAAGTAGACTGTCTGTGGTCATTACAGTGAACACCTTTTGCCGGTGCCCTTCTGTCTGGCAGTGTGATGAGAGGGCACGTGAGCCCTTGTTGCTGTAGTTTATCTCCTTGGAGCAGAGGTTGCATTTAGCATACCCTGCCATATCAATGTATTTAAAATACTGTGACAGCGGGAAGCTGTACTGCTCTCCCTTCACGTCTGTTTTTACCTCCACCTTTATCCAGGCCCAGCTCCACTCACATCTCAGCCCTGCGTCAAGGTGCGCTACACAAACAGCCTCCTCTCCCTGAAGCTCTTTGACCTCATCATCTTATCAGAATCTGGGCCTCATTCTCATCTACTTTGAGTTAAAAAAACAACAACCTGCAACCAGATCCGCCAGTGTTCCGGTTTAACATTAATGAGTGACCGTGTGAACTGAACCGGAACACGGGGGGGCTGCATGTTTCATCACGTTACGTTTTTTCCTCCTAAATCGCTATAATGACGAACGTCGACAAGGTTTCGCATGCAGTGGCCGTTAACTTAACCCAGCAAGCCTGAACTGTAACGGTACCAGTGTCCTACTACAGTTGAACAGCTACGGTGCAGATACATGAATCCGTGCATGACGGGACACTGCGTCATTAACGGACAATGCATAATCAAATCAACGTAATTAACACAATGACAACAACAAAGTCATAAGAACCAGTCACATATATATTCATATGACAACAAAGCATGGCACATCAATCCAGCAGACCTGCAGCGGATCCATGCATTCCACCACACAAGAGCACGAGCCATTCAAATATTATTCATAAAAACGACACGATAGACAAATGAACAGTAGTAACGTTACTGCAGATGTAAACAAACAAACGCAGTTTGTCGCTTACCGAATGCTGTTCACTTAAAGACAAAGTCCATCCTCGTTTCTTTGTTAACAAAATAACTTAATCCCATGGTTGTACAGTACATCGTTTCAGTAAGAAGTCCTTCTCGATTCATGGACGGCGGTGACAGTCGAGCCTCCCCAGTTGTATTTCGCCGGTCTGCGGCGGCCGGTTCGCAGCGGGGCCGGGATCCCACCTCCGCCGGCGCGCCCAGCCGCGGGCGGACCGGCCACGACTTTCTTCTTCGTACAGTTCTTCTTATTTTGATTAATTATTTAGTTTGTTGTTGTTACAGTGGCAACACTGGAATGTATCTATGGAGACGAACAACCACCGACAAGGTGATGGCCATTTCTACCTGGCCCAGAAGATTCCTCTATAAATAAGGACTGTCCACAACCACCCAGACATGCACCTACCTCACAGGACTCTTAAGCGGTAAAGCACAAGCCTACCTTCACTTTATTTTTTTCAAGATGTTCAAAATGGTCTTAATGCAAATTTTCAAAATGTTCTTACTGATGTATATTTTCAAAACTTTTAAAATGTTGTTCATAGTATAGTTAGTATAGTTTACAAATGTTGCTGATTATGCATATCTTCGAAATGTTCTTACTGATGTATATTTTACAGACAGTAGTGAATACATTGCAGTACATTTAGATAGTGTCACTATTTGAAACTACTTTTTGAGAGAACATCAACGTATCTCAAATTATTCTTTATGAGTTATTTATTTTGTATTAGTTACCTTGGTATTCAGCCTAACTGTTTCATTTAAAACTTATGTCTCAATTGTTTTCAAGTCGTTGACATGCAATTTAGGAATTCAAATGTGTTGCCATTGTTTCGGGCAGACACTAGGCAGTTTTTAATTTGCTACTAAAAAAATCTCTTTGGCTTGTTTCGCTGCCAAACAAGCTGGGTCGTCCAAGTGTTTTATTTTGGTTATTATTATTTTTTACACTAGCGATATTTATGTTGACACTGCCCTGTTCAATAAAAGTTTGTTTGATTTATATCCTTTGTAAGTCGTTTATTGATTATGTTGCACAATTTACATGATAATGCAGATGTCTGTAGCCCACAGAAAAATAAAGTTGTAATGTTTTATTGCATTGCAGATTGATGTTTTAGATATTCTAAGCTGTTAAATTAAGTTAATGTATTATCAATGTTGCCCGTATACAGTAAACACTGAGAATTTAAAGTAATATAACCCCTTAACCAGAATGTTACTTCAAATAATCACAGAAAAATACTGCATTCATTTTTACTGTAATAGACTGAAATATTTCAACAGTATGACTACTGTAGAATTACAGTATGTTGCTGGCATCTCTGCTACCAGTATTATACTGTAGATTGAAAAAAATACAGAAATATACTGTATTCTACTTTTACAGTACTATGCTGTTGTGCCATTTCACGGTATGAGTACTGTAGAATAACAGTAAAGAGCTGGCGTCTCTGCTGCCAGCACTTTACTGTTATTTAACAGAAAAATTTGTTACAGTGTATCTGTGTAATCTCTCTGGCCTTCCTTCCTTCTCCGCTCTTACTCTTTCTCTCTTCCCCTCTCTCTCTGCGGCTGCTCTCTCTGTTCGCAGTTGGTTGCTGCAGAGTCCTCGATCACCTGCAGACCATTTATCAAGGAGTCCTCCAGCCTCTCCGATTGGTATCGACACTCCGCCATCTTGTGTTCTCTAGAGCAGGGGTTCTTAACCTTTTTGACCTCGGGGCCCAACTTTTCAAGTACAAAGTGTCCCGGGGCCCATTCAAATATTAACACTATTAGTTTAACTAATTGATCTCACTCTTGGTTTGATTTGTATTCAATAACTATATTGTTACCTGTTCAACTCCACCCCTATTTTGGAGCAAAACCGCCTAAAATGATATACCCAAATTAAAATGGCTGTAGCTTCTGAACCACTCTGACTATATGCATCAAAAGTGTCAGAAAACCTGTAGGTCATACAGAAACAGAGCAGTGGGCCTTTGGAGTCAGTACAAATTGAAGATTTTTGTCCGCATAAAATAAAAAAGTATCTTTCAGTATAAATAGCCTGTGGCTGTATATGTACAGGTAGAGGACAGTATATGGCTGTAACTACACTATCAGTGAACAACTGCCTCAAATTTGAAGAAGATTGGACAAAGTATGACCATTCTACAGTGTTTCTTCCATGAAGAGATCCAGGCGGAGCTCTAAAAGGATATTTGGAGACCCAAATGGACACATGGTAACCAAATGATATTCTGACACACTAAAGGTGTTTCTCCCTTTATATTTTGATATTATATTATTTTCCTTTTATTTTTAGCCTTTGCAAATTGCAAAAACTATGTTTAAATGGTCGAAAACGTGGTGTGTCAGTAGCGGACTTGCTGTGCGTAATGGCTGCGACCGAGCGCACGATCGAGTATGCGGGTAGCTCAGTTACGCAAGGTTATACTTTGGTTGATGGCTTATAGAAGAGGAAGATAAGGTTTATACTATAAGTACTAGCGTTTTCTGATGCCACTAGCGCCATGATAACATCCGCTAGCACATTGTCGGGTCTGTAATGTGTCTTTTTCCGTCGAAATGCTGCAAGATCCGACTTGCAGCGGTTATGGCGACTTTGGACAGTGTGTGTTTGGGCTCCTTTTGTGAAAAATCCATAAGAAATGAAAGAAAATCGATGATTTCTTTGCAAAGATGAGGATTTTGGGCATGCTGGGATACCAAACACAGCCATGTTTTGTGACGTAGTTTGCGCAAGCAAGCCGTAGGAACGGAAGGGGAGGGGATCGAGGACGCCGGCGTCCTCGCGGAGTTGAACAGGCAAAACCCTTGTCAAATAAATGAGATGATACAATGTGATGATCACAAAGACATTTATTTATCATGTGTATGTAAACCTGCATACACAACAAGAAGCCTAACAGGCTTTCCCACAAGCGTTGGATGTTTCGTCGCTAGGTGTCGCTTTATTTTTGAAGGCTTCAGTGCTTCGTTTGATAGCATTAGCCCACATTCCACACACTGAGCCCTCGGCTCTGCCTCGTTGCCTCCGTTCACAAAGCCGTACTTAAGAAAGTCAGGATTGTACTTGCGCACACATTTAGACTTTTGGGGGGGTATGGCACCACTGTCGTCTTCATTTTTTCCTTTTAAAAACGTATCCATAACTTTCGCTACAGGCTAGCGGCTAGCTGAGTGTCTTCTTCTGCTTATTGTAGCTTGTTAAACAACTGACTGACGCATTACCGCCACCAGGTGGTGGGAAGCTATATTGTAACTGAGCGTCTCATGGATAACAGTAATATCTCTGGTGTCTTCAATTGATAACCTATGCGGTCCCGCGGCCCACAGGTGCAAAACTGAAAGTTTTTTGCGGCCCTCTAGGTGGCGCTCGCGGCCCAATTGTGGGCCGCGGCCCCATGGTTAAGAATCACTGCTCTAGAGGCCTCTCTGCTGGCGGCCTCCATCTCAGCTGAGTCGATCCCTCCACGGAGGCGGGGCTTCAGGTGATAGACCGCCCCATGCTGCAGAAGGTCCTCCAGGCAAGACACAAGACCATTTGCTACAACGGAGAAATCCGCAGAAGAAGAAACTCCTTGCTGCATCACGAACCTGTCCAGAATGTCTTGGACCAGAGACCCGTTTGGAAACACCCAGCAACGGAGAGCTGGAGAGCTCACAAACACGTCCATTCCATGTACCATATCTGTGTAATCTCTCTGGCCTTCCTTCCTTCTCCGCACTCACTCTTGGATGCTTCTCCACATGTCAGTGAAATAATGTCAAACTTTGCATGACTGTGTGTCACTGCGTCCGTGCTCAAGAGCAAACAAAACGAGGACCCCACACATACAATTAGTGCTATGTAGCTCCACTAGTGGCTAAAAACTTACGGAGGGTTTTAACCAAATTACCACACAGCTAACCTGTAGCAACACAATGCTACAAGCATACTTATTATGAGCCAAACCACAATGTTTTGTCTAACCCTAACCAAGTAGTTTTATTGCCTAAACTCTCAGCCATTATTTGACAAATGTTAAAACGCTTTCCAACAATAACCACGTCTGTTTCACAACCACAACTTTCAGCTTTAGAAAAAAGAGAAGAAAGAAAATATTAACAGTTTGAGTCCTCACAGGCAGTCAGACTCTCCTGGGCTGAGTAATTTGATTGATTGAGTGATTGTTTGTTTAGTTTGGTTATTTGTTCGTTAAATAAATGTCTATTTATAAATTTTACACTCGTCTTGTCTGCCTGATGTTGCAGCCTTGGAGCCAGGTCATAACAGTAGCAGTTAAAATACAGTTATAATAAACATCGAACAAAAAGTTCGGAAATTAGTGTTGTAACAATGCTTCTTGGCAATGAATTTTATACCGTTGGAAAGCCTGTTTAGTTACCTTTTAAACGGTGCCCAATTTGTAAGGAACATGCATTTCTGGGATGAGCAGCACAGCTGAGTATGTGGGTTGCGCCCATGAAAAATTTGCCAAATCTTCTCTGCCAATGCCAAACAGCTTATTCTGCTGTTGCTATTGACCGTCAGGCCCGTTTGCGCTGGCGTCGCCAACACCTGCACTGGAACCTGAACAGGTGGAGTAACGTTATGTTCAGCGATGAGTCCAGATTCTGTCTAAGGAAGTTGGATTGTAGGGTCAAAGTGTGGAGAAGACGGGGAGAACGCTATGCTGATTGCTGCACCGATAGAGTAACACCTTTTGGTGGAGGCAGTGTGATGGTGTAGGGCGGCATCTCCATCACTGGAAAAACGAGGCTTGTCTTCATTGGAGGCAATCTCAATGCAGAGAGATATCGAGATGAGATTCTGCAACCAGTGGCAATCCCATTTCTCCACAGTCTGGGACCGAACTCCATCCTCTAAGATGACAACGCTCGCCCCCACAGAGCGGGGTTTATCAGAGAATACCTCCAGAATTTGGGAGTAGAGAGGATGGAATGGCCTGCCAGCAGTCCTGACAACCCAAGTGAACACTTGTGGGACCAGCTGTTCGTGCCAGAGTGACCAACACAACCACGTTGGCTGACTTGCGACAAATCCTGCTTGAGGAGTGGAATACCATCCCACAGCAGTGTGTGAGCAGGCTGGTGACCAGCATGAGGAGAAGGTGCCAGGCTGTTGTGGCTGTGTATGGTTCCTCCACACGCTACTAAGGCTCCTGTTTGTTAAATGAATAAATTGTAAAATTGCCAATATGTCTTGTTTCTTCCTTGTTACTGATATACTTCAATCATGCAATCCACCAAACAACACCAAACAAGAGTCAATGGCAACAGCAGAATACGCTGTTTGGCATTGGCAGAGAAGATTTGGCAAATTTTTCATGGGCGCAACCCACATACTCAGCTGTGCTGCTCATCCTACAAATGCATGCTCCTTACAAATGGGGCACTGTTTGAAAGGTAAATAAACAGGCTTTCCAACGGTATAACATTTATTGCCAAGAAGCATTGTTACAACAGAGAAATAATCTACCAAACACTAATTTCCGAACTTTTTGTTCAATGTTTAGATATTCAGCCGGTGTTCAGAACTTTACTTTCATATGTGTAATAGATGCAATTTCAAAGATACACCTTGAAAACTTCTGATTTCCGTGTAATATGTGTGGTATTTGTTATAAATGTACGTTGGTACATAGAGGGTGATAAGAAGCTGTACATGGAGGGACTTAGGACCCAGGGGAATGTAGGTGAAGCATGGAACCTGTAGTCTGTACCATGGCAGTAACGTGCATGTGGAAGTTATATTAATAAAGAGTTGCAGTTAAGAGCAGTTTGTTCTCACGTGCTTATATGTTTATTTAAAAACACGACAATGTATTTTAATATTGTCACGTTTGATCCTGTAACGAGACGATCGCGCGTGTGTGTGAGACAGGAGGGACCGACGGTTCCCGACTGGGCTTGTCACCCGGGGGGGGAGCTGCAGCAAGAGAAGGAAGAGGCCCTAATTAATTAATGCGTTAATGCGTTAACTTGCCCAGCCCTAGCATATATATATATTTATATGTACTGTATATACAGTGTATATATATTGATAAAAACTGATTATATGGCTCTTTTCTAAAACCTTAACAGTATCTATACAATCAGTTGCTATGTTAAATAAAAAATGTTCAATCATTTATAGTTATAGTAATTCACACCATATACTTTGTATATATACACATATATATATACATACACATGTATATACACACACATACATATATATACAGTATATATATACATACATATATGTATATATGTATGTGCAGGCACATTTTCTCCAAAATTGTCCAAATGACATTGAGAAAATGATGAGAAGAGACACCGTTATCAATAATGTTAACACAAGGATGCAAACTTAGAAGATTGACAAATTCTACACAGCAAAATACACAAATGCACATAGAAATCATTTATATGGATGTCTTATTGGGGGTTTAAATATATAAAAGAAAAAGGTGACTGTCACAACTGTCATCTCTGACAGCAACAATAACACATCAGAAGGATCTACTGGTTGTCTTATTAGTAAAGGCTTTGTATAGGATCAAAGCTAATTTAACTGTAACCTTAAGTACAAGATGGTCAAATGGAGATATTAAAAATGGACTAATAGCTTAATTCCAAGCTACGGTTGCTGAATGTTTGTCCCCGGTGAAGAGACCATGGTTCTCCCCCCTCAGCTTGATGAACTGAGCCGTTTGCTCCTGGCTCCCAAAAACAAAATGTAGAGTTAGTTTTGCTTCACACCACAAAACAAAAGTAACAAAATAACCAAGTTCAGTTTATCCGTGTAGTAAATCTCAACGTTTGTAACGTTACCGGACTTTGAAAGTGATATTTCAGGTTCACAACCTGTCTACCTGAGCTCACGTTGGTCCGTTAATGGACATAATATGAAGTATAAATCATCTGTAAAATCGTCACAATTTCAGTAAGACATTAGTCAACCTCTGAAGTTTGAAAGTGAGGCATGAAAAGTTACTGTACAAGGCTAACTACGGTCGGATGCAGGCAGACGAGCTGCCGCTAATAGCGCAGTGGCTAACGTTAGTTAGCTTGTCAGTTACTAACAGCGGGTGCTGCCATGAGCCCCTCCGCCGTCCCAAAGCACTCACAGGCGGTCAGTCTCACAGTAGCCTCGCGCAGCAATCCCAGCTGCAGTCAGAGCAGAGAGGAGACCCACTCTCCGTCCAGACTGTAAACAATTTGCGAGTGCTCTAAGCCGCCGCTGATCCCACCCTAACTTACTGAGCGGGATGTAAATGTCTTCTGGGTATACGGACTGACAATGGGCCTTTCTCAATATGCGTACTTCTCTGTACTTGTGAACTCGTGGACTTTTGAAACGTCATCAGTCTCAGCCCAAGTAATGTTCCAATTCAAAGTTCACATCAAGCCAAGCACGGTCCAAATGCCCGGATGTGGCTCGGTCCACGCATTTTACTGGGGATGCATCGGAGGTGACTTGTCTGTACTTGGGACAGCCAAATATCCCAGAATGCATTTCACTCCAGCAAGCGGAAACAATGGCGGAGGAGAAATCCTCCATTATTCTAAATAATACTATTGTTAAGTCACGGAAAGTAATTTTAGGATGTTTTAGGCGAGAAGTTAGTTGTTGAAGCATCACATCTGTGGTCTGTTTGTCAAGATTCAGCCGATTAAAAAATGAGCTCCGATGATTTCGGAGATGTGAGGTGTTGCTAGCGGGACCGACTGGTAATAAACCAGCACTGGGGGCTCAGCGCTCATGTTACCCTCCTAGAGCAGCCTGATCTCGGCAAGTCTTTTTGAAATTTGCCGCTGGTATTGACGTCTCCGTTGTACGGATAAACATAAGCTATAATTCGGTTTGGTTGAATCTAACGAACAATATTTTGGTCTCAATAGTCTATTGTTTGTTTACAGGTAACATTAAATCAGTTTTATTATTAAAATGTAATATTAATTCAGTGTGGCTTTGTAGCACAAAGGCAGTAAAACTGCCTGTGTCAAAGCACACTGTATATTATCCATCGGGCTTAATCATAATATTATTCAGGAGCTTAGGGACCCTCCAACGGGCAGAGGGGTGGAGGCCGGTAGTGTGACTGCTGCCACCTGGCAGTGGTACTCGGTCATGGATGCTGCACTCCAGGGGCAGCACTCAATAGTCCGCCCCTGGTAGTTGCTGCTAACCTGCTAAGCCGGTGCACTGTGGCAGTGTCAGTGCACCGGCCTCTGCCCCTTCTGAGGAAGATGCAAGGGGTGCCAACCAGCCCACCAGGGAGAGGACCAGGGACAGTGAGGGTCTCCTGGACTACTTAAAAGAGCAGGCAGAGAGGGACGAGGAGAGAGAAAGAGGCAGTGGCGAGAGAGGAAGAGAGGCAGAGGGCTGCCACAGAGCGAGCAGAGAGATACCTGTCTCTGTTCGAGAAGCTTGTAAACAAACTGTAAATAAATAAATGTTATGTTTGAAATTCAACCCAGGATAATCATTTTTGAAAGCAATTGTGTATATTTACAACAACAAACAATTACAAAGTCCTATTTTTTACAGCTAGTTATTTACAGTCATGTAGTTACATTTAAATTAGACAGAACAAGAAAAAGAACATTGCAAAAAACATATATACACCAACTTAATTCAATATTTTCTTCCAGTAGACATAACTTCCTCTGGGGAGGTTTACTGTTCACATGTAGTCATGTTGACCCAGACATGCAGGCAGTCCTTCTGGCAGTTCCCAGACAGGTTCCTGTCAGCAGTGTCATCCTCGATGACTTCTGGGCCTGGGCCTTCCTCCTCCTCCAGGATGTCACCTGCTGTCACACAGATGTTGTGGAGGACACAGCAGGCACCGATCACCTTCGGGGCAAACAGAGGTTTGACCTCCAGGGCCCTCAAAAAGATGGACCGCCAGCGTGTTTTCAAAACCCCAAAGGTACGCTCAATAATGTTCCTGGCTCTTGCATGGAGCCTGTTGTAGCGGGCTTCCACTTGGCCTGTGAATTAACGTTTACATAGAAAATGTAAGATGTATTTCAAAGTCAGCAAAGTAACAATTTGGTGTGTGTGTGTGTGTGTGTGTGTGTTCGTTCGTTCGTTCTTACTTGCTACAGGCTGGCGGTAATGTGTCATGATCGCAACTGGACGCTGCAGACACGGGTAGCTTCCATCTCCCAAGAGAAAGTACCCAGCTGGTGGATACAGGGCCTGCTTGTACATCGGTGATCTCCGAAGCATAAGCGCATCATGAACAGATCCTGGATTGCCGATGTACACATCCAGAAATGCACCCTTGGTGTCACAGATGCCCTGCAGTAGCACTGAGGGGAAAAGTTTTCTGTTTAGGTATGACCTCTTGTGTGGCTCTGCAGGAGGAAGAATCCTGACGTGACACCCATCGATGGCACTGGCAGCACAGCGGAATGCCTCATGGCCAGCAAGGCGAACAAAGCCGGCCTCCATCTCCTCTGGTTTGGGGAAATTAATGACTCTATGGATGATAGTCATCATTTCCTCCACGACGTTGTGGACGGTCCTGCAAACGGTGGCCAGTGGCATGGCAAAGATGTCGGCAGTGACCCTGTAGGAGGCTCCACAGGCAAGCCAGTACACTGTCACCAGCACCTCAACTTCATGGCTCCACCCATGGTTTTTTTGCCGGGGAGGCATCTGGACCAGCATGTTGATGCTGTTCCTGGAGAGCCTGAAGGCTGGTCTTGGGTCAGCTTCAGACCAGAACAATGCAAGGATCGGGACATGGTCCTTCAATTGTGCATATCTCTGAATGGGACTTTGGTCCTGTTAAAAAAACAAAAACAGGATATTGTTTTAAACATTGTTTATTAATTGTTGTAACATTAATGTACGTAGTATATCTATTTGTGTTTTGACTATTTAATACCAATAATAATAAATGATTTCTAAATATGAATTGTTGAAGTCTACCAGTATGTCCCTCTAATATCTGACCTGTGTGCTCAGGTTTCTATTTCTTTTATTGCTCGACAGGCAGTGTAAAAACACACACCTATCTTACCAGAGTCCAGAAGTTACTGTAGCCTCCATGATCTCTGTATCATACACATGAAATGTCCTGTTGTGTTGAAGTCTGTCCTGGTTAATGACTAATGATGTATGAGACACAGATGAGGTTCAGGTACTTCTTAAATTTAATGTATAGTGATGTTTGTGTATCTAACTGTACGAGGACAGTCACACTGATGATCAACCTCTTGATGTTTGCGGACCAAGAAGACAAACAGTAGGTGTGTATGTGAAATATAGGCTAATCCATTTAATATTTAAATACTGTTATATTGTTACTGTATCAAACCTCCTCTGTACCTGCCAGCTTATTAGGCCTAGATAGATTATATATTAATATTACAACAGTCATGCAATAAATGTTAACATCAGCAATGTTATAATGTAAAAGTATTTTCTATGTAATCTGTTTTTGAGGTGTTTCCTTCATCCAATATGAAAGAGGATAGACTAAATATGAGATACACCTCCCAGTATAACCAGTACAGTTCAACAGCAGCAGAAACTACAGCTGACATTAAACTAAACAAACTCCCTAAAACATTAAATCGAAACTTTATACAATGTTTTTCTTTGGGTGTACGAAGTAAACTGTCAAGTCTACCGAAAAGTGGGAGGACAGGTTACAAAGAAGAACAATGGGTAGACTAGTTTAAAAAAAGTGTAATGTTAAGACAGACTTACAAAGCAAGAGAGACATGCTAATAAGGCACGTCTCCTCTCCATCCTCCACCGCATCTTGGCTCGTCTTTCACGGATTCGCCTCCCGAGTTTGTCCGCCTCCTCTTCGGCTTCTTGATATGGATGACCGACCGCAACCGCAATCTTCCCGGTCTGATCATTATAATATATAATATATATATATTGAATATAATGTAGAATATATATAATATATAGTAATAACTGTTTTATATGATATCTACTTTTTGCACTCTTCTTTTTTAGATCACTTATATCTACAACAACCTTCTACAACCCACAACCCTTTTCCCGCCACTGGCTCTTTAAACATATGCGTGCGTGAAGAAAGACCGGCCAACGTGGTGACGTCATCAAGTAAGCTGCCATTCCAATTTACCGTGTGAACTTGGGTATTGAGAAAGGCCCAATGCCTCCGTTATGACGGGGATTAACAATGGGCTCCATAGGAAGTGATGGCCTATTTCAATGGCAAAATAAAAAAACAAAAATCAACAGAAAAAAGTTAATTTGTAGTTCTAAACATATTTAGGGTGTTTTTTACTCACTTTTTACAATTATAAAAATTTGGCAATGACGTAATTTTGCGACTTCTAGGACAGCCAATAGCTACATTCCTTACTCAGGAGTTGGCAACACTGGTTGCAGCCGCTGTGACATAACCGATCTACAAATGCAGCCTCCGAAAGATGCAGCCGCTGAATTGAGACACACCTTTAGTGTTCTTGGGTCGGTCATGATAAGTGGTTCGACTCCACCAGGGTCCATATTTCTACTAATTTTATGTCATCAGACAACAAATAATATTTTCGTGTGTGTAGTTATTCAATTTCGGTCCCTCTAGTAACAAAATGAGAGTTACCAGTTATGTTGGATCTGGATGAATGTGTGCTGGCAGTGTAGAATATCGTTAACATGATAAAATGAATGTCCGTAGTCTTAAATATAAAATATAAGCGATGTGAGATAGCCTATAGAAGTTGAATCAATTTTGAACAGGCATTGACACCTACCATCAACTTTGTCATTCACTCTGGTCCTCGTTAAGTGTCCTCGGCATCTCAACCACAGCCTCACGAACGAGTAGTAGATTTTCCAGCAAACTGTACTGTTTATATTCTTTCAAAAGATACCGTAGAAACTATGTGAAAGAGAGAAGAGACGCGATCGAAATGTTTATTTCCTGTTTATTCAACGTGGGTCCTGAAAGGCCAGTCATATGACAAATCTGCCTCACTCACTCGAACGTAAACCAGTTAATTCAAAAACCAGTTAAACTTGCACACCGCGCACGGAATCGCTATCTCGTGCAGAAGACACTGGTGTTGCGAAGTGCACATGCGCAGCGGTAGACATATTTTTTTCTCTCTTCTTCTTGTCTTACGGTGGTTGGGACTTTATTTCTCTCTCTATCTTTATTGTCTCTTTATTGAACATTGTGAACAGACAGACATTCAGCAGGTCATGAACATTCTTACATGATTAAGATTTAAGTATAAAAAGTAGAATAATAAGTTATCTAAACATAATAAACAAACAATGGTATCAAAAAGTCAATGTATCTTAAACGGGCTAAAGAAAATAATTATTTATAAATTTTATTTTATTGATTTTATTATTTAAAATATAAGTAGTGAAGTCATGTCACCTGCATATATATATATATATTAGTGCTGGGCAAGTTAACGCGTTATTATCGCGTTAACGCATTCATTAATTGACGCCGACAATTATTTTATAGTGCGTTAACGCATTTTTTTATTTTGAAAGTCAGTGGAGGAAGTCTTCAGCAGACTACCTTGATGCAGCTTGTGGGATAAGTTTAGATAAACAAAAGCAAGACAAGCGGCGTTACAACGTGCACCAGCTGTTGCTCTGCCTGGAGACTACTGGACATCGCTGCGGTAAAGTCAGCAGATACTTACATTTTAGTGCACCTATATGCTGAAATTCACGGTAAACGCATTCAAACGGCACAGGTCGGGAGCGAGCGAAGGACTTTGAAAGCTAGCGGAAAGATTAGCGTGAGACAACATCCGGTTTCTTCAGACGAACATCCGGTTTTCAGAATAAGATGCCAACAAAGTATGAATTATATTCACATTAAGTATAAAACATGCTACCTGCATCTCGTGAGTTAAAGGGAAAATATACATATGATATAAGAATGATATAATATAAGAAATATGATCGCTACTGTGTAAAGAGAATACTGCTGTTAAAAAGCATCTTATTTGTTTTATTAAGTGTTTGCAAACCAAATGTTATTGCCCTTTTGTTCATATAGCAGTACTTTTAAAATAAAAGTGCGCAATACACTACTTTTGAATTCGTTATTGAACTTTGTCATAACAATGCGATTAATCGCAAAAAATACATGCGATTAATCGCAATTAAATATTTTAATCGTTGCCCAGCACACACACACACACACATATATATATATATATATACACACACATACTAGTGCTGGGCAAGTTAAGGCGCTATTATCGCGTTAACGCATTAATTAATTAATGGCAACAATTATTGTATCGTGCGTTAACGCAGTTATTTTGAAAGTCCGTTGCTCACTGGCAAGAATTGCTGCCAACAACTCGGCAAGAGAGGCCATCAGCACATCCAAAACTGCTCTTTTAAGAGCCACCCACACATTACTACTGAGCAAACTTCCTGCAATATTGCTTAATATATGTAGTAGTAGTGTGTCCTTCACAATATAATCATCCTACACTATAATGTACTATATTCAGTGCAGTGATGGGATGTTATAAAAAAGGCACACATGGTTGTCTACTTTGTTTGTTAAGAGTTTTCTTGTAAAACTACAATAAAGAACATGGACGAAGTAACATGAAATAAAGTGCATTTATTTTTGTAGCATCCCGGCTGAATAATGGTCTGTAGTCTTGAACTGATGGTCCATAAGTCTTTAATGAAACACACCTTGAACACACCGTAATAACTTGTGCATATATCGGCCAGGTGCTAAAATAATAAAACCGTATCCATCTTCCTTGTTAAATCACTTTTTCCGTCCCTTTAGTGACTTTTCTAACGGCTTTCTAACGGCTTTTTACTTCCGGTTTATGCCTTCAAAATAATAAAAGACATAAAAAAGGAACAATCTATTTAAATACACTACACATTCTCAGAGGTCCTTTACAATTTTATTTTTTTATATGCAATCAAAATATAAGTCTTACATAATTATAATATAATTAGTATACAATAATCATACAAATGCTATATATATATATATATATATATATACAAAAAAATATATACAAAACATGTAATAACTTTTTTTTTTATTCCTGGTTTGTTCCCTGGAAAGATTGTCCCCCAGACATTTACTCCAAATGTTCCAAATTCAGCACCACAGTGCTGGCTTCATAAATTAATTTGTGAATTTGAAATTTCACATATTCTTTTTGTTGGGGTGGCATGAAGAGTTCATCCTCTGATGGTGGGGATGCTGGTGGAGCAGGGGAGTCACTTCTCAAGGCCTCAAGAATGCGCTCCTCTACGGTCCTCTGCCTCTCGATCCCTGTTGGCCTTTTTCGGGCCCTTCTCTTTCCTGTATGAAATGGAAACAACATATTTTGTGAAACTATAAACTGCCTTTAAAGCTATGATAGTATAGTGGTTTAAGATCCGGAGCCCAGGGTTCAAGACTCACCTTTATTATAACTTCTTCTTTTCTGTATGACTTAACTATGCTGTGGTTTTGTGTCTTCACTTCAACTAACCTCCCCTGTCAATCTCAGATGGCCCTGCTGCTGCCTCTGACATCTCGTCCTGGTCTGGTCATGCATCTGTGAAGTACTCTGCGGTACTGTCTTCCTCGACCATCCGCCCCATGTTACCGCTACTCTCCCTGGGAGTCACGAAGGGGTTGAGGAAAGACAGGACCGCAGAGTTCTTCCATTTTTTAGATGGCCCTACTCCTGAGCCACTCTTTTTCTCTGTCTCCTCTCTCCTCTTTTTCAAATATATGTCCCTCAGACCCTTCCACTTCCGTCGGCAAATCTCATCTGACAAGAAACACATAACGTATTTAGTGTGAAAGCCGGTGGTTGGGCTAACTTTACATGCTAACATGGTTCATATAGTAAAGTACAAACAATAGCTATAATCAAGTAACAAAGACATAATAAGAACTTACCAGGTTGTCCGACGTCCTCACTCACTTTCCTCCATGCGATAGCTTTTTTAGACCGGTCGCGGTAAAGATATGACGAAGTATCGTACAGCTAGGGGAGCCCACAAACCACCACTATTAATTTGTCCTCCATTGTTTCTGATCCTGCCCTGCTGCAGCAGCCTCGGCCGCCTTCCTCTTCCTATAGGCCGTGGATCTGGACATGTGTGGTCCAGGAAGAGGAGGCTGACCGGCAGGGGCAGGAGCGGGGAAGACACCCGGGAGCGCTGCTGGAGGAAGAGGGGGAAGGCCAACGGAGGAAGGGCCGGGCTGCTACCCATCTCGAGGAGGGGGTGGAAGGCCACCCAATGAGGGTCCTGGTTGTTCATCGGGGACATTGAAGGGGAAGGGCTGTCCTGAACAAAGGACAGCCCTTTAGCTGGAGGGAGAGGGTGGACGGCATCAGCTGCTGCAGGGACGTGCAGCAGCACATCCCTCCCTTTATCCTTCTGCCTCTTCATCAAACGATAAATCTCAGATTACAACCCATCAAAACTTTAAAGCTTCATGTTGAACCCTTACCACTGGGCCAGGGTCCTCTGATTCAGCTCAAAGAGCTGGATCTCCGGCTGGCCAGCACTGCCTCTCTGATGGCCACGTAGTAAGTGAGGATGAGGGACCACCGAGTCTTCGTGACCCCACAGACCCGCGTGGCCGCTGGGTGGAGCTGGCTGCAAATGCCCTCGACCAGGCGACTGGCGTTGGGCCAGTTTGCAGGGCTGGAGTTCGGTCCGAGAAGGCAGCTGAAAAAGTCATGGAGAGCAAAGTATGGGTATACAGCAGATATTTACAAAAGGATCTATTCATATTTGAAAAAAATCATACCGTTGGAGATTCTCCTTGCCAGGACAGGAGGTGTTCGTCCCCTTTGCTGCCTTGAACCGCCCCTTAGGTTGCCTCTCCCGGTATCTGGGAGGGTAGACAACTCGCTGTTTGTCCTGCTCTGGCAAGCAATTCCAGAGCAGGATGAGTCTGTCTACCCTACTGTCAGTAAGCCCCTGAAGGTTCCTTCCTCCCACCAGGACCTGGGCCAGCTTCAGGACCTGCTGGTACCCAGGCTGGTCATCAGGACCCTGTATATTCTCCTGAGAAGAAACAAGAAAGGAAGAGGAGGGGTCTTAGTCTAATCATGTTATAGTGTTATATACACAGTAAAATCTCATTATATGCATTTTGAAGACTTTTGAACTCTGTGTGGTAGCCGGGTCTGTGTGTGTGTGTATGTGTGTGTGTGTGTTCTCGGAGGAGGTTGTGCACCAGGAGGCCCACACAGTGCAGAGCAGTGGGCAGCCTGGGGTTCAGTAGGAACTTATTACCATTCACATGGATGAACCACCATCAAACAGTTATCTATAAGGCTTTATTTAACATGCAGATATATGAGGGAGGCCTGACACAAACAACCGTTCTACAGATGATTGACAAAGTGTGTGTGCATCAAACCTCTGATGGAATATAGAGGTTTGGGCGTCAGTGAATGGATAACTTTCCCTGAGGGCTCCCATACACACACACACACACACACACACACATTTGCCTCATGCTAATTTGGCTGGTGGCAACCTTGCTGATTGGGTCATTAGTTGCTCCCTAACGTCCTGTCAGAGGTTTCATTTCCTGTGCCCTCTGTGGGTTAATGAGGTGTACGACTGTGGGGAGCTGGGGGTGGGCTGGTTTATTCTGCCACTGTTTTCTCTCCAGCTCGGCTTCATCTGTATGGCAGGAGGAGGCAAGCTCCTGAACAGCGGGGATTCTCTCTCACAGTGCCCAGAGAATGAAAGCTAGCAGAGAATAGATGATTTGGGCCAATTAGGCCATCCAAACGGCAGCAGTTAAGAAGTCATAATGGGTGTTCATTCGCACAAACAGGGGAGCACACAAAGACATAGCCAGCCAAAAAAAATAAAGATCCGCCGAGACCCACTTTTCCCACATCTGACTGCCAAGGCACAGAGCAGAGTTTAAATTAAAGGAACATCTTGCTTTCTTTCTCACACTGAGATGAGAAGCTAAATATCACTCTTATGTCTGTGATTAAAGTAACAATATGAAGCTAAATTCCTAAGTTAAATTGCATTAGCCACTAACCTACTAATAAGAATACTTACATTTTTATATATATATATATATATATATATATTAGTGCTGGGCAACGATTACAATTTTTAATCGCGATTAATCGCATGATTTTCTGCAATTAATCGCATTATGCGCAAAATTCAATAATGTATTGCGCACTTTTATTTTAAAAGTGCAATAACATTTGGTTTGCAAACACTTTAAACAAATAAGGTTATTTTTAACAGCAGTATTCTCTTTACACAGTAGCAGTTAAAATACAGTTATAATGATTCTAATAGATATTCAGCTGGTGTTCACAACTTTATTTTCATGTGTGTAAGAGATGCAATTTGAAATATTTCTGCAAATATTTCTGGAACTTTTCTGCCAATTAAGGGCCAGCTCCGCGGGATCCTGGATCGACATTTTAAACTGCCGTATCTTCTCAACCGTTCGATATCCCACCCTGAAACATAGATATCTTGGACCAGCGCTCAATTGTACGGAAACAATGTTTTGGGACAAATGTTGCCGTTTGGTCAGTATGGTGTTGGGCCACATGAAATGCCATGATAATGTAGGCGGAATGTCACTTTTACAGTTAGAAGGGCTATAAGTTCCCTTATAATTGAAAAAGGGCCATTTCGAGGCGCTTTTTGTCTTGGAAATGGCAGTTCCCTTATAACTAAAAGTGCCTTTCAACTACATTTGATTGGGCTCTCGTTTCAGCCAAAAATCCCAACCCAAATGGCACTAATTGTCCCGGTTTCCCCAATGCCTTTCGGGTTAATTTGTGCCATTTCAGCTACTTCATCATATATGGTGCAATTGGATGTAAATGAGCTACAGCCACCAAACTTGATACACAGGGTCTGTGGCTTCATAGGAACACGCACAGCAAGTTTTGTGGGGCTAGCACCTCAAATTGTGACATTTTGTCATCTCAGGCAAAGTAAGGCAATGGTATGGATTTTGCCCAAAAGTCAAACTCGTCCAATTTGATTGAAACTTTGCACACCTGTTTGGCTGTTCCCAGGTATGCCCCCTCATAAGTGTCAGCCTCCTAGCCCAGAGCATACTGTAGATAGTGTTTGGGAGGAATGAGAACAAAAGGGCCATTTGGGTTGGGATTTTTGGACAAAACGAGATCCCAATCAAATGTAGTGGAAATGGCCCTTTTTGAGTGATAAGGATAAGTTCCCTTATAACTCAAAAAGTGTCATTTCAACTACATTTGATTGGGATTTCGTTTTGTCCAAAAGTCCCGACCCAAATGTCAGTAGTTGTCCGGGTTTCCCCAATGCCTTTAGGGGCAATTTGTGCAATTTGGGTTGGGATTTTTGGACAAAACGAGATCCCGATCAAATGTAGACGAAATGGCCCTTTTTGAGTCATAAGGGTAAGTTCCCTTATAACTCAAAAAGTGTCATTTCAACTACATTTGATTGGGATTTCGTTTTGTCCAAAAGTCCCAACCCAAATGGCAGCAATTGTCTCGGGTTTCCCCAATGCCTTTTGGGACAATTGCTGCCATTTTCATTGAATACCTTATTTGTGTGAATAAGCAGGAAGACAGTGATTGATAGTAAAAATATATATTTATTTCACTATAAAATTATCAACAATCAACAATAAGAACAATGTGTGTGTGTGTTTTTTTGTTTGTGTGTGTGTGGTGTATGTGTGTGTGAGTGTGTGTGTGTAGAGTAAACTAACAATTAAACATTATATAACCATGAACAATATAATAATCAAAAAAATGTATGAAGTGTGTGCGTGGGAGTGCTCTTCAGTTCTTTTTGCCGAGGTGAAGCGTTGCTACCCTCGCCGCTCGCGACCTAGTGACCCGCTGCCTGACCCTCTCAGCAGCATCCCTGGCAGACTTCTGTAACGGGCTCAGTGTGACCATTGGAGACATTCGTCTCGGGGCCACCTTCACTGGAGTCTGTTGAGGAAGCACAAAGAAAAAGACATTGATTATTAGAGGTTTGTTTTTACACAACTGTCATGTACTTTATTAAACAACCTATCTTTACTTACACTTTCCACCATCAGGGTGAAGGGCTCCTCATCGATTATGTCATCAATCTCGTCCTCTAAGCTGGAGCTGCCCGACTCCTGGTAGGGCACCTGGGTGTCGTCATCGGTCTCGTCACTGTCGTCATCCCCGGTCTCTGCCTTCCTTTTCCGAAGTGAGGCTTTGGCAGATTTCGGGGGTTGACAGTAGGTGTGCTTCCTTCAGGCGTGGCGGGGGGTGGCTCGAGAACAGCCTCGAACATGCTCCTCAGTTCTTTGACCCGCTTCTAGTCCAGGGTTAATGCGTAAAACCTGTCCGCTGTGGCGGTCGAGTGGCACATGAGCTTCGCCAGCTCGTCCCGCACTTCGGCCCAGTGGTAGTTCTTGGCCTGGAAACAGTAAAAAAGAGGAGCACAAAATGTTTTTACTTGTTAGTAAAGCCAGCCAAGTATTGTTGTAATAAAGCACCATGGGGAGAGTGACTGAAAAAATAAACTTACATGTCCAGAGACCGCAGTCCGCAGGTCGGTGAAGGTGGGCCTCCCAGACAGGCCCATCTCCACCCACGCCGTCTGCATGCATCTTACAAGGTTCTTCACTGGCCCACGGCCGGCCGTGACGAACACTAGCTCGTTGGTGGGTTTGCACAGCTCCCGCAGCTGCAGCCATTTCTCCAACCAGGAGAACTCCTGACTCGTCAGGTACAGCTGGGCCGCCCCGAAAACCCGGCTGGTTTTGTGGTCGTCAATCTGCAATACACAGAAAACAACATCAAACATTGAAAATAAACTACACACAGTTGATGAGGCACTTGAGTGTAGAACCTGGTACATACACAAATGACGTGGCCGTCGCCTTCTCCATCCTCCTTCGCCCTCGTGACCTCCGCCACCATCATATTTGTTAATACGCCCGGACGATGGCCGTAAAGGGAGCAGACCATTGCAGAAAAATACCTGTAGAAGGTATAGCGGAGGGTGAGACTGTTGTCAGTTTCCATTTGCTCTGAAAAGAGGACAGGGCAAAAGAGAGAAGAAAACAAAAGCACCTTCAGCACCTTGGAGAGAGACACAGGTTGATTTCCATCTATATCTCTGTATCGCGCGTTCGGATATGCCAACTGTCTTACCCAGTAGTGCCGGGATCTTATCTCTGGCCAGCTCCTGGCACCTGCGGAGGCAGTCCCTGGGGACGATGCGAGACATCTTTGTCGCCTTGACCTTTAGCTAGTGCAGCACCACTGCGTTGCTCAGGCCAGTCAGGGTGGACTTCACTGCCCTGACCACTCCCGTAATCTCGGCGCCTTTGAGAGCCTGCAGAACGGGGCAGGGGTCTCTGCAAAGTATTGCAGGAATTGGTAGATGTTCCGCATGTAAAAATTGGAGGTGATCACCTTCTTCCCCTTGGTCTCTAGGTGGGCGGCGTAGCTGCAGAAAGAAACACTGCGATTTATTCGCTGCTCACATCAGTCTTGTGTCATAAGAGCTCAATTTGCATGGGAAAACAAGGCTTACCTCCTGATCCCTTCTAGATTGTCCAGGAACCTCCAGGTAGCAATATTGGTCTTCCCCCGGGCCAAGAAAAAGAGGAAGGACCTCACCCTGGAGCACTTGGACATGGCGTTCTCTTTTTTCTTGGTGGTGGGACGGCTTCCCTCGTCAAACCTCCTGTAGCTACGCCTCCAGGTAGGAAACTGTGATGAGAAATTCAAAACGATTTTGTTTTTAATTTAACATTGATATAGAATCTTAAACCAGACACACACACAGAATGTACTTTTCCTTCTTACCAATCGACTCTGGAAGGTGGAGGTTGCGCATCCCCGGACCTCTCCCGCTGCCCCTGAATGTTGAGCTGGTTCCGGCTTGGGGCTCCTTGTGCTCTGTGGCAGGTGTGTGCTCTGTGACAGGTGTGGCTCTGTGGCAGGTGTTGCTGGGCCCGGCCTCCTCCCTTGAGTCACCCCCCTCTTCCTGCACCTGCTCCTCCTCAACCAGGTCCTCCTGCACCTCCTCCCCTGGAGCTGGCCCGGCATCAGCTATAACTGGCTTCTGCTGAGAAAGAAGAAAAACAGAAATACAGAGGGTATAATTACTATTGTTATTTTGACAACCAATATGATGCTTCTCATCTTCCAGCCAGCCGCACTCACTGTTGTTTTTGAGGGTGCCTGACGTGATTTCTTGATGAGCCTCTGGTTGAGCTTCAGGGCTTTGGTCAGCTCAAGCTCGACTTTCCCCAGCTTCAGGTGATGGTTCTCCTCGCATAATTTCATGCATTTCTGTCTGCCACAAGCCTCCTCCTCTTCCTCCACCTCCCTGACCAGGTGCTCATCAACATCTTCGGGCTCCATGTCCAGCATAGTGACCATGGGGATTTCTGGGTTAGATTCTCTAAGCTTTCCCAGCAGCTTTACAGTAGCCTGATACCGTGCTGCTTTCTGCTTTTCCTCCAGTTCATCCTTGTCCAGCTCCGGGTGGCCCTGGATCAGGTGTTTATCCAGTCTTGAGCTGTCGTAGCGACAGCCCAAGACTGGACACTTTTCATGACGTATGTTGACTCTTCCCGTTGAGAGCCCCAGAAGAATCTTCCGCTCCTCAAGGTTCGTGATGAAGTGCCCCCTTTTGAGGTAGTGGGGCATGGCTGCGTACACTTTCGTGCACAGTGGACACACGTTCACGAATTTTGGTCTCGTCATCTGAAAGAGAAAGTAAGGCAAAAGAAAGGTATTGAAAAAACTAAATAATTATTGAAAAAAATACTTAATAAAAAAAAATACGACAAAAAATAAATACTTTGGGAAAAAAAGTACTTGCTAATGCTAAGCTAATGGTAGCATTAGCATGACAGACGCCTGAGTAGCTCCCTGCATTAGAAGCTAATGGTAGCAAGTAGCACTGAGTAGCTCCCTGCATTAGAAGCTAATGGTAGCAAGTAGCACTGAGTAGCTCCCTGCATTAGAAGCAAATGGTAGCAAGTAGCACTGAGTAGCTCCCTGTATTAGAAGCTAATGGTAGCAAGTAGCACTGAGTAGCTCCCTGCATTAGAAGCTAATGGTAGCAAGTAGCACTGAGTAGCTCCCTGCATTAGAAGCTAATGGTAGCAAGTAGCACTGAGTAGCTCCCTGCATTAGAAGCAAATGGTAGCAAGTAGCACTGAGTAGCTCCCTGTATTAGAAGCTAATGGTAGCAAGTAGCACTGAGTAGCTCCCTGTATTAGAAGCTAATGGTAGCAAGTAGCACTGAGTAGCTCCCTGTATTAGAAGCTAATGGTAGCAAGTAGCACTGAGTAGCTCCCTGCATTAGAAGCTAATGGTAGCAAGTAGCACTGAGTAGCTCCCTGCATTAGAAGCTAATGGTAGCAAGTAGCACTGAGTAGCTCCCCCATCAAAAGCACAAAATGGCCGACACATGAGGGAGATCCAAAATGGCCGACACATGAGGGAAATCTAAAATGGCGGACACATGAGGCAGAGCAACATGGAAGAAAAACGGAACAAATGTGACATTTGGATAATTGGCCTACATTAAGTTTAAAATGATGAAGGCCTGAGTGATTAACTCTTAGAAGTCTTAATTAGTTCATCTCTCACACTTAAACCAGTCAAATCCGTTAATTAATGGATAATAAGCACTGAGTAACTCCCTGCGTTGGAAGCTAATGGTAGCAAGTAGCATGACGGACGCCTATGTAATAACCTGTTTCAACTCTTAATTATTTCACAACTTCCACGTATCTCACACTTAAACCAGTCAAATCAGTTAATTAATGTATAATAAGCACTGAGTAACTCCCTGCATTAGAAGCTAATGGTAGCAAGTAGCACTGAGTAGCTCCCTGCGTTAGCAGCTAATGGTAGCAAGTAGCATGACTAAGAGTTATAACACAGTTATTACACAATTAGTTCACAACTTCGACTTAAACCAGTCTAATACTTTAGTTAACAAACACTAAGCACATAATCAGCCATTTAGATGCAGTATTTCATAAAATATACATGAAATTAGGGGAGAGGATGAGATTTGTACTTACTGTCGATGCTGACTGATGATAAATGAAAAAAACGGGAATGACGCTGGTGGTTAGGCTTGTCAAGCCCCGTTCTGATTGGTTGAAAGTCCCAGCTGCCTTTTTTGAATTTGGAGGATAATGAGTAACCCTTTGGGCTAGGAAGCAGAACATCTCCACAACCCTTTGGGCTAGGACGCTATAATTGTCACAGTAATTCATCCACTTTCCATAGATTAAATGGTGTGAATATCGATGGGAAATTCCGTACACTTTTCCCAAAGTAATTTATGGCATCTTGTGTCACAGCTCGGTTACTTCTATCTAGCCTTTTCCTCCTTTCACTCACCTAATCAGTTCATTCAGTGCACCTGCCAGTCACACTCACCTCATCAGATCATGAATGGCCAATTAAGGCTAACAAGCTAATGTTAAACTCGACAATGTGGACAAGAGAGGTCAATGTGAAGGAATGACGGTGTTTTATAATTTTAATGTCCATAGATTACAATAAAATAGCAAAGACTGCATGTGCGGGGAGTTGTTTAACTAGCTATCATTAGTGACATTATCCGGACAAACCTTCGGACACTCCTAGGATTAACTTTCAAGCTAGTGAGTAAACAAATTAATTTCGTATTAATTATTTAAGGCATATAACCGCTTCTTTTTTGGCTAGTTAAACTGAATAGGCTAAGCACTTTTCAAAGTAACGTGAGCGTTACATTGCTGTTTACTGTCGGTCTTTTCTAACGTGTGTTTAGCAAAAGCTTGTCGGTGTTAAATTTAACTTCACCGTGTCATCTCATAAGGTAAAGAGAACGTGATTTTACTGCGCGTGTTGTTATTGTAAAACTCGTCCCGGGGATTTGATTGATAGGGTTAATATTGATAACTGAAGCACCGACGTTAATGCACTTACAGCGGCACCCTTTGACGTTGCGGTGCATTTTATTATCATGCTGCAAGCTCTCCATGCTACCTGTGCTAGAGCTGAAACTCCCTGACCGATTAGCACGTGCACACACGTAGTTAGGTAAGTCAGTGCACAGCAGAGAGACAGTTACGTTAACCAGGTGAAGTGAATTTTAAGAAAGTAGAATACTGTCTGGAGCTACTTCATGAGTATGGCTTTCAAATAGCACCAGCTAGCAGGTAATATTTACAGATGAATTAACAGAACACAGTGCAGTGTGCTGAAGTCAGGACAGAAGCGTGTTGACAGAGCAGTACATTTCATAGTATACACACAGTATATACTTCAAAACAACTACTACTACTTCTGCTATCTACCTAATGTAAATATGCAAGCTAATGGCTGTGTCACAATCATGTAGCCTGATGAAGAGAGACAGAAAAGTAGATACCAAAATATTCACAGAGAAAAAATGACAAAGTACTATTATTTCATGTGGACATGGCTGATGGAGTGTTTCACCTTTTATTAAATAGACAAATAATGATGAAACCTTATTTCCTAATGAGCCTAATTGAGTCATCTGATCTGATATTTTCAGAAAGATAAGACACTGATTCGGCTCTCATCTTACTGTCTTCTTGTGTATTTTGTTAAATTGTATCATTCCCGGATATAAGTTAAATATTATTTTACCTTTATTCCTTTTAATAACATGGAATGTCTACTTTTTTCAGATTTCCCCATTCTGTGCTACGCTTCAGTGATGGTAGGTAACAATTTCTATAAGTTAATACTAACATAGGTCTTTGTTTCCACACATCAAAATGATTTATGCCTGCATACCATAGGGGCTCCACACAGTCCAGTTACTTTAAATTTGCAATTGGACAAATGTTGATTGGGATTTTTTTTTTAAACCCAAATACAAAAGTATTTTGTGTTATAGATAATACGGTTTCATTTTGTTGTTATTACAGATCCTATCATGTTGATTAAAGCAAAAATCTATAGCGAAGAGAAATATGTCAAGGTCAACGAACCAAGCTTGGATGAATTTTTGAATGCTGGTAAGTCATCAGTCATACTCCATTGTAAAAACAAAAGGAAAGCGGATGTGTCACTTCATGACTTTTGAGTGTCTCACTTTCTGGTAAGCTACATTTAGTGGCAAAGTCAAAAGATATCACTTACAGTGTTTTGGGTTTATACTCTGTTAGTCTTATTATCTCGTATGCATTTTTCCCCCCTAACGCTTTCATGAAGTTCTCCATCCCACCTGTCACTGAAGGCATCAGAGTATTTGATGAAACGGGAACAGAAGTGGATGCAGATGTCTTTCAAGAAGTTGCACAGCAGCCCAACGCTGGCATATTTACCATCAGATTTGACAATGGTAGACTTGTTCTATCTTGATTACCATTCCTTTCAGCAAAGTTTATGGAATGTTGAATAAGACTCAGTTACACTTTGAGGTTGTTGTTTTCCTCTCTTCCTTCTTTCTCATAAACAACACATAGATCCCCAGGAAACAACTTCATCTGCCAGTCCACTGCTTGATGTCGCAACCAATGCTTCGGTGAACCTTTCAGGCTGCGGTCCTGATAATATGGTCATCCTGAAACTTGAATCCTGCTGCTCGGATGATACAGTCATCCTAGATGAAGATTACAGCCCTTCCAGAAAAAGGCAGAAGGAGGATCAAGATGCCAAACAGGTTAGTTGATGTGTAAAATGTTAGCTTTCTTTGGGATTGCCCTCTTTTATAAAAAATAAATACAAATCATGTGTATCTATTGTCAATTGTTCAATCATCATTTCATTTCGATTGAATATTGTCTTGTCATCTACTCTCATTTCACAGTTGGTTCGATCTGTGCTGGCCAAAAAACCTGGTGGAGACCGTATTGCCAAAGAATATAACCGGACGAAAGGTCTGACTGACTCCTCACGGCGACAGATGGTTAACATACTTGCTGGGGACATGACGGAAACTCATGGGTATTTTCAATGTCTTATCTTTAAGCACATCTTTCTTCTATGCTTGTGGAAAAATATTAATATTTATTATAGCACTGTACCCAACACAGAATTTTGTCCGTCAATGGGATTTGGTTGTTCAATACAAAGATTTGTTTGTTTTCAGCTCAGCACCACACTAAATTTAATTATCTGTGGTGTTAAGACGTCAGATTCTCACATCAGAGAAAGGGCAACATTGAGCATCTATCTTGCCTGGGTGCTGACAGCACTGTCAGCCATTGCAGCTCATCACCTGCCCTGCACAATGCGCAGTGCGCTGCCATGGCTGGCTGCATCACCTGTCCTCCATTATCTTCTCCGCTTCCATCACAGTTAGTTTTATGGTGATTTAGAGACTGTTTATAACGTTTTCAGCCTGCCATGCTGTTGCAAACAAGAGCTGAGACTTGTTTTACCAACCATTTGTTTCATTAATTTTTATTAAGTGGCATTCTTCAATTCGTATTGCTCTGAAATTTATTGTAAGCCTTGCCGATAATAGAATTGTTCACTCTTCCCTTATCAGGACGACACCGCCACGACATGTGAGAGAGATGTATGCTAAAGGTATAGTTGCCCTGTTCCCGTACCTGATGGATCCATATTCCAAAAATGGATATGTAAGTCTTTTTATGTGTTCTTGTTATTTCAACAACTTAATTAGGGTAACCCCTTGAGATGAACCAATTTGTTTTCAAGGGGTTCCTTAACACAAATATACAGAAACTACAATACATAAAGCAATTAGACTGTTATAGATTGTTGTTATTGGACTGTATAGCATACCTGCTGTAGGCAGTACAAAAGAAAGAAAGAAGCCAACAACATAAGTACCTTTGATCACACCAATGTGCCCAAATTTATGACTCGCACAAACTGCAGACTACATAGTTGCACTTAAAACCTTCTGTACCGACCGAGGACCATTTGGGGTTCCAGCGAGAAAGTTTAGCGAAGAGTGTCGTGAAATGCACTTTTCAGAAATGAATATAATGAATGCTACACACATGTTATATACCCACTTAACGAAGAGATTCTGCGCAAAAATATCATGTAAGCTATTTTACACACTGCAAACACAATTATACACAAACTAATATAATCAACTAGAGGATTTACCACAATATCACGTATTTTTCGCCATTGACTCGGCGAGCTACGCACTCCGGGCAAAGCTACGAACACAAAGCTAAAAGTTAACACGGACAACCAATACATCACAGAGCAAGACAATTCGACACAGATTCCAGAGATATCTTCAGAATTTCTCTTCGTGAAACCATTACAGAGATACAGCCAACAAGCACCACAAAAACAAACCGCTCCACCACAAAAAATCATAAATGCTTCTTACCGTGAGCTGATTTTCTTGAAGAGAACGGATAAATCTCCGCTTATTTCGATTCAAATACGTGTTCAACGTATATCCTGTGTGTTTCTGAACTGTTTCCTGAAGAAAGGGGGGTCAACCAAGCATGGGGGACCGGGGGGTAGGGATTTCACTTTCGGCGTATCGGTTCTTACGCTCGGCGAGGCACGGCGCAGTTTTGATTTTGACTGGATAACGATTCTGTCAATCAAGCCTACGTTACCCCGACTCATTTCTATGGACCATGACGTGTCGAAGGAGGGCTCATTCACTGAAATCGACCAATTATAGGCTGAGATAAGTCCACATACACACAGGGAAACAGCAGTCAGACGAGGATGGATCCATGGTTCACAGGCTCAGAGAGGATTCAGGCTCTCAAAATGATGCCAAACTACTGTATTTGGATAGATTGAACACTATTAGTGATAAAACAAGTGAAATATATAGTATATAAAATTACAATGGAACAGCTGGTTCCAAAATGACAATTTAGCTTGACCTCGCCTGACCTCTCTGTACTAAGACCTCTCTAACTTTTTTCTGCTTCACTTTATCAAACCCAAAATTTGCAGAGAGACTGTTCATATGTTGTGCTATGATTTGGGAGATGTTTTAGGCTTACCACCTTTATTATGACATCAAAATTAAAATAGACCTTGTACTTAGAGAAAGACACTCTTTTTAGTATGGGTATGCAATTTTCGAGCAGAGACCTAAAAATAGGGCTAGGTGAGACCTGATGTATGATTCACTATTTGAAAATGGTGAATAGCTATTTACAAATATTCAAGTGTTCAAAGCATTGAGACCATACAAATGATCCTGTATTACATTTATCCAATTTCACAATCTTCATAACTTCTGCTGTTTTCATAAACATTTCATCCTGTTTTTATTCAAATTTAAAGGAACATTTCTACGATGGTAAAAGTGGCACTGGTTATCTAGCATGGAGGCTAAAAACCATCCAGAGGAGGTGTGCTTCATCAGAGGTCAGAGCGTCATCACGTCTGACTGGTGGAGGGCCAACAGCTAGAAGAGATGCCTAATTTAGTCCTGAGATGACCCTTAGTGAAGAGCAATGCAAGGAGGCCATATCGTTCATGAAGTATTCTTCTGATGAGGCCACTATCATGCAGAAGATGAAGATGACATTTGAATATCGTCATAATATGGTCCTCAATGAAGAAACATCCTCAGACGTCTTAAGTGAATTTCCACGCTTCAAAGATGTCAAAGGCCTGGTAATTGAGTATTTTCCCCCCAAAATGTGCATTATACGAATCAAATGTAAATTAATGTTTTAATGAGACTAGCAAAGAGACTAAACAATGAACCCCTGTGGATGGGGTCGGCAACAAAAGGTATTTTAGACACTTAAAAAAGGTCCACCTAAACAAAATCTATATCAGTTGAAGTGTACGCTATGTTTTGAATATTTTTACAACTGCCGTCATATCTCCAAACTGCATAGGCAAAATCAGTAGGAAAATACCGTTTTCCTCTCAGAAAAGGCTGTCTGGCGGGCGGGCAATGTAAAGCAGAAAATTATTTTAAACATAGCGTAAACTTGAACTGATAGATGTTTTTAGGTGGACCTTTTTAGCTAATACACCAACTATCGATAGGTACCTCATAAAACCACACATAAAATAAGAAGAATTGTCCCTTTAAGTTTTTCTTTTTTTCTTAAAACTTTCGCAGATTGAGCAAGACTTCATCATGCAGTTTGGAGAAGATGTAGCTGCCAAGTTTTTGGAGAGGTTGGTTCCAGCTCTGTATTAGTGCAAACCTAAAAACCCAGTTTGTGGAATGGAATATAGGATTAAACAAGTATTCTCTATCTAGGTGGCCTACTACATTTAAACAAAAGGTCATCCAGCAGAGCAAGGCTCTCCTGACCACAAGTGACCTTGAAGAACTGATTCATTGCGCAGAAGCTTCGGCAAATGAAAAGGAAATGGATGATGGGACTCTTGCCTCTGGTAGTTTGATTTACTTTGTCTAGGGCTTTGACTTTTTCCTGTGTCAATTTTTCTTGGTTCATCTGTAGCTTGAAAGAAATGATGTTTTTAAATTTTAGGATTATAGTACCATTATATAACATTTAGCTTTCTTGTTTCTGTGTATAGGGTGGGACAGTGATATTTCTTCCATTATCCTCCTCCTCCACCTGATTCCTCCCTCAGCCCAAGGTCGGAAAAGACCGGGCAAGGTGTCCGCAACCGTGGCTGAAAAGCATCTTGTTGTGTTCAAAAAGGTTTGTATTGTAGGGATTTATTATAGCGATGTCAAAGGTGTTTTTTTTTTTACCGTTTTGAAACAAATAGGGTGCATATAATGACAACAGAATCCAGGAAGTCTTGCTTGATATTAAGTTGTGCAGACAACCATGGAAAAAAACTAAGGTACTTATGGTGAAATTATACTTTTTATTTATTCTTCAGGCACATGCATGCCTGTGCCATCTGTATTATATCCCATGTGGGAAATTGATTTTGGTGTAAAAAAATATATATTTTACTGAAGGTTAAATTGATGGATAGAGTTACTTACTTTTTTATATACCTACAGTAATAATTTAAGACCTTGAGATATTTAAACCATTTATATCTGTGCTTTTCAACATTTAACTTTTGCACATTTTTTTACTCTCAGAGTGGAACAAGCATCCAGGAACACCTTGATACCATCAACAGCACCACTCAGCCCTATCTACTTGCAAGTTGGGATGAAGAGGAGCACCATCCATGAATTCTTCATTGTTCTGGACAAGCAGGTCATACCATGCAAGTCAACTAGTTCTCTTGGTGCTTTTGATGAACTCTTTAAGGTGCACTTTGTATTTGGTACCATGTACAGTCAGCTGCTCCACAACATGTACACCTTCGTGCAGACAACTGTGTACAACATAGATATCGGCAAGGTCCAGGAGAGCCCACGTGTTGCAGAGATTCGGGCTAGACTTCTACAGTAGTTAATGCATACATTGACACACAGGGTGGGCAATAACTGAGTAGGCTTATCTATAAACGCAGTTGTACTTTTTTTTTGCTTTTTGGATATTGTGAGTGAGTTTCTCATTTCACCCAATCTTATTTCATATGATGGGGGTGATTTGTTTTGTTTGCCAGACTAATTTTGTGAGTACCAACATGCTTGTGAGGCATATGCGATTGAATCATGGTTTCTGCCCTGGTAAATCGCTTCGCCTGAAATGTGCCCAGGCAGGATGTTGCCATGTTGTTGGTAACTTTTCGGGCTTCAGGAGACAAAGGCAAAACATGCTAAGGAAATTGAGCATGAAGTCGAAACTGATGATATTGTAGACAGGGATGTTGTTGCAGATAATTCTCAGTCACAAGATTTTGAAGAAGCAGCCTGTAGCTCTCAAGTCATCCAACAAGAGTATTCGTGATATGTGTGCATCTGCTATTGCACAGCTTCAGGTTGCTGGTGTAGGCCAGTCTACTTTAAATAGTTTTGTATCAAACATGGAAGAAGTAGTACTGGAAGTACAGAGTCAAGCTAAAGATGCAGCTTTGAAATGCTTATCTTCTCAGGATACCAGTGCAAAATCTAAAATCAAACAAACTTTTAAAAAGATTGAAAACCCTTTTACACCACTAAATTCTGAATCAAAACGAAACTTGTATTTTGAAAAGAAATGGAAAACTGTTAAAACTGTCAAAAGTTCTCGGTGTCAGATTTGAAAACAGAAGAAACCGATGTACTGGAACTTATGATCAAAAAGTTGTAACTGACAAATTTGCGTATGTTCCAATTCTAGAAACATTGGAGTCTATTCTAAGAAATCCAAACATCAGTGATATGTTTATGTCTAGCTACACTCCCAAGGACGGTGTATATTTTGATTTAAAAGATGGGTTGTATATGAAGAGACATCCTCTTTTTTCTAATGAAAATTGTGCATTGCAAATTCAATTATTTTATGATGACTTTGAGACGGCTAACCCATTGAGATCCAAAAAAGGTATTCATAAATTGGGGGCTATATATTTTACACTGAGAAATTTCCCACCAAAGTTTAATTCGTCTTTAGTCAATATACAACTCTGTGCACTTTTTCATGCCCAGGACATTAAAACCTATGGGTTTGATGCCATACTTCAACCAATCGTCAATGACCTCAAAGTGCTCGAAACTGATGGGATTAAAGTTCCCACGTTCAAAAGCCCTGTTCGTGGCAGTATTGTGCAAGTCACCGGGGATAATCTTGGCATACATGGACTGTTTGGGTTTGTCGAATCATTCAATGCTCGGAATTGTTGTCGTTTTTGTGTCACAGAGAAAGGTGATTTCCAAACTGTGTTTTCTGAAGATGAAGAAACTGTGATATTACGAACAAAAGACATGCATGCAGGACATTGCCAAACTATACAAACAAATCCACAACTACCTCATGTTTATGGTGTGAAGCGTTCATGTTTATTGAACTCTGCAATATTTCAACACAGCTGATAATTAGTCTGTTGATATCATGCATGACATTTTAGAAGGAGTAGCACAGTTTGAGGTAAAACTTGTATTGGAGTATGTGCTGGAGAACTTTATAAATGCTAAAGAACTGGCTGGGAGAATAGAGTCATTTAACTATGGCCACACTGAGAGGAGAAATCGTCCACCTGCAGTTAAGTTGTCTGATGGAAGTAACGATTTGGGCCTGAACGCCATACAGTCCTGGTGTTTGTTGCGCAACATGCCATTGATATTCGGTGATCTAGTCCAGAGAGACGACGAATACTGGCATCTTCTAATGTTGCTTCTGCATATAGTGAATATTGTCTTTTCTCCAGTCCTAACGGATGGTATGACAACCTTTCTGAAACACATCATTGTTGAGCATCATCAGCTTTTTAAGCGTCTATTTCCTGCTAAAAACCTCTTGCCTAAGCATCATTTCATGATGCATTATCCTCGGTGCATAAGGAATATTGGACCAATTCTGCACATGTGGTGTATGCGGTACGAGGCTAAGCATAACTTTTTCAAGACCCAACTTAAGAGTTTCAAAAATATCACAAAGACATTGGGTAAAAAGCACCAAAGATACATGGCCTTGTATTGGCAATCTTTCAGCCATTGCAGTTTAACTATTGGTCAAGGAAAGATGGTGCAGCTTAGCGAATTGAAAGAAGGGCCTGAGATTGCTGCCAAACTTAATGTTGCAATATCTACTACATGGACACAGATTATATCTCCAACTGCAGACATTTTTCACACAGGTGAATCTCCTTAAAAATATTTGAACACCTGATGGAATAGAAGCTGTGGTAAATCAAAAATTCCAATATTGAATCTTACTGCACAATTTGGTATTGAAACAAAGATATACAGATATAATACTTTTTATTGTTGCACAATGTCGCACAAATGGGAGTTACAAGATAATGAAAAATGTATATGGTTATTATTTTTATTAATGGTTTAATGGTTTTTGTTGTTTTTTCCCCTGCAAACATTTTTAGTTCTACTGTGTTAACTGTCTTAGCTGGACATAGTAAAGTAGAAAATTGCAAAACACTTAAAAGTTATTCTGTTGAAGAGTTTATTTTATTTAAAAAAATGTACATTAAAAATAAAGTGTTAGATAACAATAACTCTAATACAGGAGTAATGTGTTTTTTACACTGGCAGGAGTCAGTTAAAAATCAACACTGTATTTGGAGTAATTTCTTAATCAACACTTAGTGTCATATAGGTCCAACACTCATGAAGAGTAACTTAATTAGAGTTAATTCTGATTAACACTCAAAAAGACCTAGTGTCAAATTGAAATAACACTACGAGTGTTATTTACATCATAGTGTCAAATTTGAGTAACACTTCTCAGTGTAGTGTAGTGTAAAATATTAACTCTAACCAGAGTTAAATTGACTCTAAAAATGTAACACTATGCCCAGTGTAACTTTAACACTCTGTAGATAGGCACCATATGTTCACTGAATCAGTGTTAAAATTGACACTTTAAGTGTTGCATTGACACTGTCGATTTTACTGTGTATTCATACAGTGTTTTAATACCTTTAGTGACTATGATTTTATACATTCAATGAGTAAACTACTGTAACATATAATATCCTCTATAAGTAAGAATATTGTAAACATATAATACATTCCATAAGTAAATATTTTGTGACTCTTAACATATGTTGACATTCTTATTATTGTGACACTTCTACTCACCACTAGGGGTGTTATTTAATCCTACTTGTAATATTTCTAATACTGAAATCCTCCACAGAATCCAATCCTGAGAAAGCCAACATAATGACTAAAGGTTGATTTAAGATTAACGGAATAATGGAATGTTTTTATCTCAGGACCCCTTCCCTCAGTTGGCTGTGGTCCAGATCATTTTAGCAGACTCTTAAGTCTTCACACTTGGCTGCAGTCCAACTGTGTGTCACAATGTGGGTTTTATTGACAAGTTTAACCTGTTCTGGAAATCGTTTGTCTCTTTATTGCAGGGATGGTATCTCCCCAAACTGCTACAAACTGCTTACTGCTAACATGTAGCACGCGGTGCTCTCACATCCTCGTGATTTACTGTTCCCCTTACTCATGCACATCGCAAATCCCCTCTTCTTCTTCTATGCTTCCACCTAAATCTACTGACCTGGGTATTAGCTCCCCCTACTGTCCCTCTCTGTCGCCAACACCGTTACCAGTCCCCCTCCCCATTAAGACCATTGTAACAAATAGGATTTCTCGCCCACTTTGCACCACTAAGCAGGTTAACATACCTGATCTCCTTCAGCCTGTACCACTGTTACTCTTACAGCCATTGATTTATAGGTGTCTGTAATACTAAACCTTTATAACCTCAAATTATTTGATCACTTCCTATAATCAGGATTAATTCATTCTCACTAAGACTGGGGACTGCTGCCATTTAGTCAAACTCTGCCCTCTCAACTACAGTTATTTGAACAATGAGGTGCACCAGCTGTGGTGGAATAGAATGATATACAGTATGTAGGTGGAATGAACGATGTAAAATATTGTAGAGGATTTTAATATCCATGTTGATGACCCAATTCCTAAACATTGATTCTTTCAAGCTGGTGCAGCATGACTCTGGTTCAACTCATAACCGAGGACACTCCCTTGACCTTGTATTTACTTAAGGGCTTCATATACACTCCTCTTAGTGATAGATTTTATGTCCGACCATAAATAGATTCTACTTGACTTCTGTCTCCAGGCAAATTCTCTAATTCTGAAGCAGATACTTTCCTCATTTTTAATAATGAGCGTGCTCTAAAGTTCTCATATCTTCTCTGATCTATATAATGCTCTTCAACCTTCTCTATTTTTTTCTTCAACAAGATCAACATCATCAGATCCAGAATTTTCATCTGATCCAATATCTTCTCATTCATCTGGTAGAATTCCAATTCTACGAACGCAATTTGTTACCATTACCTTGCACAACCTCACAAAGACTGTTTTGCATCTGCGTCTGTCCTACCATCTTTAAATTGTACCCTCTAAACATTACTTGTTTTACTTCCTGCCCGTCATCGGCTCAGCTGTACTCGCTGTCATAAACCTGTTCCTCACCACCAGCGGCATCCGTGATCAATTTAAGACTTGTATGCTTTTGTACAGCGTTTAAAAAAACAAAACAAATAACAGCCTCCATCAATCCATTACCATTCATTTCTAAATGGAAGGAAATGTTGCTGAGCTCCTTCAGGTTATTAAAGAGAATAGTAATTTTAATCAGCAAACAAACTGTATTGAAACTGCTTTGTTAAGAGTCATAAATAACATCCTCATGCAGGCTGATTGGCGGGAACTCCACCTTGTTTCGGACTCAAAAGCACTGGACCACGACAGATCCAAAAACAGTCTTTACTTGTAAAGGTTTGGTTCACAGGTAGGCAGTCAGAACAGGCAAACAATTACAAAAACAGGGGTAAGGCAAAATGCAGTCGAGGAAAAGCAGAGTAGATAACTAGGTTACCCAGATCACAGGAAGAAAGTGCTGGTACGCTAGACACGGAGGTACTGAAACGAACTGGCACAGATAAAGGGGAGCACATGGACTAAATACTCCGGGGAGGAGGAGGGGTCATTGGAAACAGGTGAAGCAGGAAGTGAAGTCATCTAACACCAGAGGGAGAGATGAGTGACAAAATAAAACAGGAAACCCAAAAATGATAAATGTGAAAACAAGGAAAACGTAAATTAGGGAACTTGACGAGGTGTTACACATCTTAGCCTTACGACATGTGCGCTGCGTTTGATACCATGATTGTGCCATCCTCATACATTTGTACAACAGATTTGTGGTATCTCAGGGAAAGCCCTAGAGCGATTTATGTTTTATTTGTCAGATAGACGTTTCTTAGTCTCCTTTTCATAATCCTCAGACTCTGACATTTCCATAAGAACATAGGCACTGCGTGCTTTACCTGTGAGCAAAGGAGCAAGATATACACCACTTGTTAACATGCCAGAGCGGCCATGGAGGAAAATGAGAAGAAGATCTGGAGTCCAGGAGAGGTTTCAGCTGACGCTTCATTTATTTTGGTATTCTAACATCACACCAAAGATCACACCAGTGTCTACCAGTTTCCATCACTTTCCCTTACACAAAGGAATTGAACTCCTTTTATACACCTGGTCCCTCTAATTAGCCCAGACGTACCATCTGCAGGTAAGTAGATCGATAACAATGTATGTACAATAAATATTTACATTATTTCCCCAACCCCAAGACATCAATAATACTTTACAAATATTTACCATCCCTATAAATAAAGTAAATTACAAACAAAGAATGAATCTACATGAATAGCAACACATGTCTTTATTTCCCCCCCTACCCGCTTTGGTACTTCCCAGAACTATAAATCGATGCTCAAGCCCCTGGGGAAATATTTTGCCCGAACACCCTGGGAAGAGGAAACAGGCAGAGGTGAGTTGTTGCCATGTCTAAATTAACCTTTATCTTGGCCATATATACAGTATATACAATATTGTTCTGCCACATAACTAATTAGACATTCTTACAATCTGGCCTGTTCAACCCTTTAATCACTTATAAGGCATTCCATGGCCGAGCTCCTGCCGACATTTATAAGCTACTAATTCCTTACACAACCGACATTCACTTAGGTCCAACATTAGATCTGCTGAATTTTGGGCAGAATTTTGGGCAGAGATGGCTAGCTGTTTCCCTCTGCTTTCAGTCCTTATGCTATGCTAGGCTTGCTAGGTTCTGACCATAGACAGTATATAAGAAGTGGACGTAGTCACTGTGACGTCACCCATTGCTTCGTGCACTATGGTGCCCTAAAGCAGTGATTCTTAACCATGGGGCCCCATGGTTAAGAATGGTTGAGCGCAACCTAGATCGCCACCTAGAGCGCCACCTAGGTGGCATGAGCGCCACCTAGAGGGCTGCAAAAAACTTAAAGTTTTGCACCTGTGGGCCGCGAGGGCCGCGGGACCGCATAGGTTATCAATTGAAGATACCAGAGATATTACTGTTATCCATGAGACGCTCAGTTACAATATAGCTTCCCACCACCTGGTGGCGGTAATGCGTCAGTCAGTTGTTTAACAAACTACAATAAGCAGAAGAAGACACTCAGCTAGCCGCTAGCCTGTAGCAAAAGTTATGGATACATTTTAAAAAAGAAAAAATGAAGACGACAGTGGTGCCATACCCCCCCAAAAATCAAAATGTGTGCGCAAGTACAATCCTGACTTTCTTAAGTACGGCTTTGTGAACGGAGGCAACGAGGCAGAGCCGAGGGCTCAGTGTGTGGAATGTGGGCTAATGCTATCAAACGAAGCACTGAAGCCTTCAAAAATAAAGCGACACCTAGCGACGAAACATCCAACGCTCGTGGGAAAGCTTGTTTGGCTTCTTGTTGTGTATGCAGGTTTACATACACATGATAAATAAATGTCTTTGTGATCATCACATTGTATCATCTCATTTATTTGACAAGGGTTTTGCCTGTTCAACTCCGCGAGGACGCCGGCGTCCTCGATCCCCTCCCCTTCCGTTCCTACGGCTTGCTTACGCAAACTACGTCACAAAACATGGCCGTGTTTGGTATCCCAGCATGCCCAAAATCCTCATCTTTGCAAAGAAAACATCGATTTTCTTTCATTTCTTATGGATCTTTCACAAAAGGAGCCCAAACACACACTGTCCAAAGTCGCCATAACCGCTGCAAGTCGGATCTTGCAGCATTTCGATGGAAAAATACACATTACAGACCCGACAATGTGCTAGCGGATGTTACCATGGAACTAGTGCCTTCAGAAAATGCTAGTACTTATAATACAAACCTTATGTTCCTCTTACATAAGCCGTAAACCAACGTATAACCTCTGCGTAAATGAGCTACTCGCATGCTCGGTCGCAGCCATTACGCACAGCAAGTCCGCTACTGACACACCACGTTTTCGACCATATATACATAGTTTTTGCAATTTGCAAAGGCTAAAAATAAAAGGAAAATAATATAATATCAAAATATAAAGGGAGAAACACCTTTAGTGTGTCAGAATATCATTTGGTTACCATGTGTCCATTTGGGTCTCCAAATGTCCTTTTAGAGCTCCGCCTGGATCTCTTCATGGAAGAAACACTGTAGAATGGTCATACTTTGTCCAATCTTCTTCAAATTTGAGGCAGGTGTTCACTGATAGTGTAGTTACAGCCCTATAATGTCCTTTACCTGTACAGATACAGCCACAGGCAGTTATTTATACTGAAAGATACTTTTTTATTGTATGCGGGCAAAAATCTTCAATTTGTACTGACTCCAAAGGCCCACTGCTCTGTTTCTGTATGACCTACAGGTTTTCTGACAAGGAACCTTAGGGGGTTTTCTTTCTAGCAAGACCTCATTGATGCATATAGTCAGAGTGGTTCAGAAGCTACAGCCATTTTAATTTGGGTATGTCATTTTAGGCGGTTTTGCTCCAAAATAGGGGTTGGTTTGAACAGGTAAGTGGATTTAATATAGTTATTGAATACAAATCAAACCAAGAGTGAGATCAATTAGTTAAACTAATACAGTGTTAATATTTGAATGGGCCCCGGGACACTTTGTACTTGAAAAGTTGGGCCCCGAGGTCAAAAAGGTTAAGAACCCCTGCCCTAAAGCATACCCTGCTTTATGGTCTCTTTGACTCTAAATGGACCATAATTTACTAAATGAACATCATGCTGTATTGAAAAAGATTTGAAAGATTGAGACCATAAACTCATGTTTACAGCTGTGGCTCAGAGATAGAGCAGGTCGTCCTTCAATCTGAAGATCTCCAAGTCCACGTCGATGTGTCGTTGGGCTGTGTTAGTGAGTCAGGTGGCACCTTGCATGGTAGCCTGCCATCAGTGTATGAATGGGTGAATGACATGTAGTGTTGAAGCGCTTTGTGGTCGGAAGACTAGAATGGTGCTATACAAAATGATACAATGATTCATTACATCAAGAGAGAAGTAGAGACATTTTCCCAAAGACTTCTATACAACCAGAGGAGTCGCCCCCTGATGGACATCAGAGAGACTGCAGCTTTAGACACTTCAACGTTGAAGTCGCCTGGTGCTGACTTCAGCTCCACTTAACACACATGGTAGTGATATCCATCCAACTCTTCAAGAAATCAAATCAGCACCATTATTCCATGGACAGTTTCACTGGTATAAAAAGTGATTTGATATTCAGTTTGCCGTGAATGGTGAAGGACGTTGAAAGCAAATTTCCATCTGCTCCTCAGCTGCAGGGAGAAGCAGCATCCACCTTTCCTGAGGACTAGGCCTCTTTCATCATTTACACACTTTGCTTCTGACTGTAATGGGCTGTGTCATTATGCTGAAAACTTCCTGAATGTGACAACCAAAAGCAATGACAACATAACACATCACAGCTTTGACTGCTGCACATTCTGTTTGAGGGGGTCTGCTAAATATACTGTATATATATCTATGCATATCTATGGACATGGAATCTCCATTGAGAGACTTCCATATCTGTAATAGAATGTGAATAGCGGTTGCAGCCTTCACAATGGGGCATGTGACAACATGCATGCACGCGGCCTCTTTGGATAATTACTATCATTTCAATATTAATGGGGCTCCCTTGTCTGCAGCAGTGGGCCATGCTAGAACCTATGCATGCAGATGGCATCAGACTGAAAATAAAGATCAAAGACGAAAGAAATCCCATTTGTTCCACTCCCTGTGTAATGCCAAGGCTTTAGGAGAATCTGCCTGCTCGATTTCTGGGCTCAAAAAGAGGAGCTGAATGTGAGATGTGGCTGGCACAGATGGCAGCAGCTGATATCCAGCCAGTAAGATTGAGAACACACTCTATGGCTGCTGCTGTTACTACTGTCGGCCTGGCTTCACTCTCTGGGTTTCTCAGGGAGTGTCAGAGTCGCTACTTTTAGCTGGTGGTGTCCCAGTCCACAGCAACACACATGGGGTTCAGGCTATCTGAAACGATGGACTACAATTACAATTAGAATAATAAAGGAATCAAGCAAGAAAGACACAATAGTTTCCTTATCTATCCAAAATAAATACTCATTAAATCAGACTAGTGGAGTTATGATCAACACTCAATCCACTCTCATACGTTTTGAGCAGTACAAGAAATCTGTCTTTTTGGCCCTGTAATTGTAATTTTTTGTAAATATTACAAGAAATTATTATTTCAGTGCTTTTACTTTAAAATATCACCTTTTACTTAATATGTTACTTGGTGTTTGTTTGTAATTATGTATGCTCATTTTTACAAGTACATTTTATTTATTAACTAAAGTACTGTATTGACTGTACAACCTGACACAACAAAGTAAAATGTACTTGGATAATACGAGTGAACCTGGCAACCTCAGGGGGTGACGTCGGAGGCGATTTAGTACTTTTTTCTTCAGCAAAGCGACGGAACGGCAGAACCTGAACAAGGTAGGCAGAGTTTAACCGGAGGAGAGAGAATTCATGGACGGGAGCCATTGGGGTAGGTTATATGTTTAATTAATGTTCTACGTTCCTGTTGAGTCTTCGGTCAAGTCTGTGTTTGAGTTGTGAACACTGAAGAGTAGCATAAACTGGTCAGTTTAGCGTGCTAGCTAGTTAGGCTATCGTGCTAGCAAACTTGGGACATCATTACAGACCTAGCTCACGCCGCTGCATTTTGTGGACATGTTTTTGGTTGCAATTTTACAGAGTTCTCCCTTAAAAAGTTGTTGGCTTGGGGACGCGGTGCTCGACCGCCATGTGCTCCGTCAACATGGGAGGAGAGGGAGGGCTGAATTACTCCGGTTAAGTGATGCCCACTTCTGCGACACGCACACAGCGCGCTTTCTCTCGGACATCCTCAAGTGCAACCGAGTTGGTATTGGTGTGTGTCTGTCAGCAGTTACCTCTTTCACCAGTTAACAAGTAAAGCTGCTGTAGTTTAAAAGAAGCCGTTTCATGTTTTGTAGAAGCCTTATGTTAAGACAATTTTATTAAATAACAGTAGCCCAGGTTAAAAAATGCAACAAATTCATATTTGAATAGTTGTGTAGAGTAGTAGTAGATAAAAGATATATTGTGTAAATATTACTTAATATTTCTCAATAGAAAAAGTAAAGAAAAGCTAGTTAAATAAACATGAAACACCTCATTGATTTTTACAGGGGTTTTGTAGTTGGATGCAAAGGTAGCCTGAGTAAAGATTACTATCAAAGGCATGTTACATGTTATGTCTGAGGAATAAATAAGGTAAAACAAGTAGAATATTTTAGATAAAAAATAATTCGTACTAGCAAATAAACTTAACTTGAGAATTTCTTGAGAATAAATTATAAGAGTTTCTGTGTTGAAATTGTTACATAGCTTCTTTAAGTAAGTCGATTTTTTCAGTGCATGTAACAAGGGAAAATTGTCACGTGCAAAACTGACGCTAGGGGTACTTAGTGTGTTTCAAATGTTTTAGTTTGAATTGTGCATCCCTCCTTACTAGAATGTTTTAGTCAGAAGAGTGGTGTGCCTCACAGAGCAGAGTCCGTTCTTTCAGCACTACTAACCAGGACATCTGTCTGCTAACCCAGCCTGCTCTCACTCCCAACTTGTGAAATCACGGCGGTTCGGTCAATGGCCCAATGGCGCTCTAGGTACCCCTTTAGAGTCAGTCTCTGGACAGCATGTCATTACATGCCAAGTGTGTTTTCAAAATAAACTTCCTGTTCACTGGGAAAGTGCAGTTTCTGCTTGTTACATGCATAGTGATTTCAGAATAAACTTCCAACATAGGTTTATTTTGTTTTTAAGTTTACTTGCGCAACAAAACCAGTTGGTGAGGTTTATGAAAAGATTGTGGTTTGGGGTAAGATTGGTAGGTTTGTTATGTAAATAACTATAACTGTTACGTAACCGGCGTTAGTTGTTGTACAGGAGCTACGTAAGAAAACTATGGTAAAATAAGTCAAAGTTGACTTGCTTTCACACAGGACATGAACAACGGTCTCCTGGGTGAAGGTTCTTTGTCTGTTTGACCCATCCTACGTGGACTTTCACACTCTTTATTCTACGTCAGTGGCTCTGACTGTCTAATAATGACGTGGATGGGTTTACATTAGAGTTTTGCCAACGACATTTAAGACAATAGAAGTAATATAGCACATACGAGGCAAACAATCACAAAAGAGTGTGTATTGTATCAGTGAGGATTAAAATATGTATTAGGATGAGGAGAAATGGGTGCAGTGAATTGCCAGATTGAAAAGTTGTCATGTAGAATCAGGACATTGATTTATTTTAAATTTTTTAAATCTATTGAATCAGATAATTGAATCACCGACACAACTTCCCACAAATTATTATTTCTGTTGTAAAGAGACAAAGCATATGCCTTTAACAAATAGTGGATTTGATTTGCTCTGAGTATCTTGTCTGTTTGTTTTGCTAAATCATGAATTATTATTCATTATTATAGATTTATGTAAAATCTTATGTAAAGAGGTTTTTATTTTGAAAGGTATGCATTAGCACGTCCTGATTTCCCTAAGTCTACTAAATTCTTTATTTATTGTTATGAGAAAATTAACACTTTATTTTACCAACCACACTGTAATTCATCTCATTCATGAAATGTCAAACCCTCTTTCCAGTAGAGCGAGTAGAGCGCGAGAGGAGCAGAAGGTTCGTCCATGAGGTGGTTTAGAGGTGGTTAGCAGCAGGCTGACAGCTTCGCTAACACCCAGAGGAAGCATGGACAAATAATACTGTACTGTATGCTGCTGGTGACATCTGTGCATTAATGAAACGCTAAGGAAATGACTCTCATACATTGTTTCCCTTTGTTCTGGCATAACTGAGGAGGAAATTGGGAGAGCAAAGTGTGAAATGAAGTGATGTATTTTCGTTGGCTGGATGCAAATGAAATGTCAACACCACAAAGGCAGTTAATGAGATTTTTCCCTGTCTAATCTTCACATTGTTGACTAAAGTGTGAAAACTCCAAGAAACAAATGCATTTGACTGGTACTTCTATAAGATGTGAGTCGCTTTGCCTCATGTAGCATGTCACCAGGCTGAGTCTAACAATAGGTACTCACATCTGCATTTAACTAACATGAAGGACTGAGCATGGATCTATATGAAGATTCAACTACTGAACTTAATCTTCACCACAATTATATACTATACATACTACTTATAGATTTACATACTACTTATAGATTTACACGGTTCCACTTTATTGTCATTTTGCAATACAGGATTGCAAAATGAAATGCTGCTTTGGAACCCTTCAAGCTATACACACCGAAGATATATAGACACATATTCAATTAAATAAGAACAGAATATAACAAGAAAATCATCAATACAATATAACTATATTAAAGTAGCACAAAAGAAAGGAGCCGCATTTAATTTATTTAGGATGGAGTGCAGAGGTTGATGAGTGTCACAGCCAGAGGAAAGACGCTGTTCTGATGTCTGGTGGTTCAGCAGCTGATACGTCGGTTTCTTTCCAGGCGGCAGCAGGTGAACAGGTTGTTTCTGGCTGGCTTTAGTCTCTTATTATCCTTTGGGTTCTTTGCAGGCTCCTGTTCTCACCAATATCACTGATGCTCAGTAGATGGTAGCAATGATGTTCAGGGTGGTTACCACAGGACAGCCCTCCTGTTTGTAATGTTTACAGCCAGGATGCTTTCTATTGCTCCTCTGTAAGAGTAAACAACATGGCACAGGAATTCTGTTTCCATGCCCTTTTAGAAAACCTCTCATTTTACAACAGCAGGGTTGACAGTCTGACCCATACAGTCCTGGTCCTGGTTCTACCAGTCCTCCTGGGATGTTGTTTTTGATGTGCTGGAGAACCAGTTTCTCAAAGCACTTCATCAGAACAGGGGTGAGTGACATTGAGACTGGACCCTGCCAACGTTTTAGGTATAGGAACAATGTTGTCTGTCTTGAAGCAGATGGGAACACTCCCCTGTGACAGTGACATGTTACACATATCAGTGATGACATCAGTTAGCTGGTACATGATCTTAGTACAGGACCAGAGATGTTATCAGGCCCAGCAGCTCTACTCATATTCACTCTCATCAGGGTTTTCCTCACATCCACTGAGGATACTGACACATAGGCAGTGCCCCTTGGTGTCTTGATAGCAGTGGTGGTCCGTCAGAGCCAGCAAACTCAAGTGAATCTTGAGTTCAATGATTTTCTAATCCCATGGTTGAGAATGAACTAATAGTGCTGCAATAGTTTGATTGTCTAAAATGTGGTGTCGTCTGTGGTTAGCTGTTTTGTTATTCTTCACCAGAGATAGAGCAAGACCCGCAGCGTTGTAACTAAGTCTGAAAAATAAAACTTCCCATGAAATGTGTCTGTTTGAGTTTATAGAGGTAGATTTTAGAGGAATATCTTAAGTATCAAACACGACCTTTCATACTTTCTACTTTATTACTGTCGTATTTTCTTTAACTAAGCAACCAATCTACTTCCTGTTTGCACCCACCCGCATTACCAGTGTAGTGAAGGACGGAGATCATTTCGAAAACGATGCTGAAACGCCAGTGTGGACGGAGATCAGTATCAGTATTAGTGTGGATGTAGCCTCATTCTTGGCTGTTTTGTGCCAACAGAGTTTAGAGGCAGACGTCTCACCTCAACAAACAAATAACTGAGGGAGTTTAATTGCCTGAATTTGAACAAACCTTGCAGTTGAGAGACAATTTGACGTTACTTACAGCATTCATATAAAGTAACAGATGCATGCATGCTTTATGTGTACACTCATATTTTCACATTGATAGGCTGGCTTTGACATACTGGCGGAGCTTCACAGAGAGTCTGGAACATAAATGTATTCGTGTGTTTTTTTAATCTAGTGGGCTTTACCTTGGCCTCCAGTGATGTCATGGTAGGTTAGCATGAATCATTTTGATTAGTCCTGCCGACCAACAAACACTCCTATTTAAAGCGCATTCGTTGGACTGGGAGCTGTTGATCACACACACACACACACACACACACACACACACACACACAAGCAGGAGGAACATGACGTAATTTGAGTGTTTGCTGGCTGTGATCAGGAAGCCAAATTGAAGACAAGTCAATTTCCATAAAACAGGGACTTTGGTTGCCACTCCTGTGCTGCAGCTTTGCCTGAGTGAAGCAGCAGCTCCTCTGCAAACTGTGCAGGTCTGTGTGTGCGTGCTCAGTTTTCAGCTGAACCAGACAACACAACAAAAGTGCATCCCCCGCGGAATAGCGAGTAAGTGTAAGAATAAGGACAGGGAGACAACAGAGAGAGATAGTGCTGCTCTGCTTGCCTGGGGCTTGGAGTTGTGCATGCTGTTCTGTTCATGGCCCGAGGTTGTGCAATCTGTTTGACTGTTTAATGTATCAATTAAAAATCAGTGTTTTGCCTCCTGCCGTGCTCTTCAGTTTGGCGTGTCCAGCGCCAGGCAAAGCTCCCCATCACCCCCCCCATCACCCCCCCCCCCCCCCCGGAGGAGGCCAGTGATTCAAGCACAGACTGGATGCAGACACCCGGATCTCCCGCTAGTTACACAATGCCAGTTGATCCACCTTGTGAGCGCGCAGAGCGACGAGCCGGTAAACCAGAGGAGGATAAAAAGTAAAGCAGCTCTGGTAATGATGGTTAATGATGCTCTTCAAATAAAGAGAGGTGGACTCACTTTAAAAGGTACAAGCACAAAACCTTGACCTTGTGTTTGTTACTTAAACGTTAAGCAGCTAACTGACGCTGGAAGGTCGGCAGTCTACACTCGACTCATAGAAGTAAAGAGCTGAAAAAATGAACATGTTTCTCCACCATTGAAGCTAAACAGATACATAACTGGATTTTATGAGCACCAAACAGTGCCTCCAAATCAGCACTTAACTAATAGTTCCCTAAAAAAAATTAACTCAACAAATTTATTAAAAAACATGCAACAGAAATGGAGACAGCATATGCAAATCATAGATACAACATCAGTATTTGCCTTTTCTACACCCCAAAATATATAGTATCTTTCAAATTGTTTTTGAGGCATAATATATTCTGACATGTAGACGTAATGTGGTATGATGCTGCCACATCCAAAATATCAGTGGCATCAACATCGATATTCAACAAAAACTAAATGCAATACGAGAACACCAAGACGCAGGTATAATCATCGTAGTTTAAAATTCTCTCGTGGTTAAAAGAAAAACAGACATTTGTTCCAATGTTTCCTAAAGAAGAGTAAGAATATCACTCTGTGTTGGCTCAGTAAAGGCCTTCATGATCACTTCTTCTGATTCATTAAATCGACATTTACATTTGTAGATATAATTGAACACCATTAGTGATAAAGTGAAATATATAGTTTGGTACATGAGGAAATTCAAATGGTACAGATGGTTCCAAAATGACCATTTTTCATGTCCTCCTGAATCGCTCTGCTGACTTTTTATGTCATCACACTGTAAAAGTTGCTCTGCGTTTGGTTCGAAACACACAGAAGTAACAGTAATACCACCCATTTTGATAACGCGACTGCGGTGTACGTGCCTGTTGTGATGGCCTCCATTGCCTCGCCGGTCTCTTCCCGAAAGAACAAAGCACGCTTTCAGATGCTCTCTCCTCAAAGATGGTCGTGGTGTTGCACTCATTTGTCATTGTTTGAATGACAAGCAACAGAAGTTCCTGTCTCCCCCCACCCCCCACACACACACACTCCTGGCCAAACACTGCACGAAGTAGGTATGATTGTTCATTTGTCTGTTTGGTGAACAAAATGGTGAGATGCAGACCTCTGATTCCCTCATCGGGAAGTGAAACTGGCTCACTTTGTTTAAAGCACACTTGATAGCTTTGTACCAAACCATGGCCTGAGACAGTGAAGCATGTTACACTTCTGGCCACCCAGCATTTTTTTTGTTTTCTTTCCGACAATTGCACAATGCCTTTATGTCGATGACATGAATGCACAAGCAGAGCGAGGACGGACAGCAGCATTGTTTTCCTGTGAGTTGTGAGTGTTGAACTGGCCTTTAACCAAATACTGTGTCTGACCTTTACCACACCAGTTGTGTGATGGGACTGAGCTCAGTGTTTGGTTGCATTTCTGTATTCATATTTGGACAAAACGGGCCATTTGGATCAATGCTGAAGCAGACATACACCCCCCCAGCCTCTCTGCAGAATGATGGTCCTTAGCCAGCGGACTGACTCTCTCTCTAAACTCTGTTAAGGTCAGAGGATGGCTGGCCTGCCCCGGGGCTCTGCATTAGAAGGTCACGAGCAGATGCGCACACACACACACACACACCCCTGTGGTCAGTGGAGAGAAAACTCATCTCTTAATCTTTACTATTAGATAGTAAGAGCAGGAAACAAACTGCTGTAAGATATGACAGAAAGCAGGCACAGAACAGGATTTAACATAAACACCATTTGTTTTCCTCTGGAAGTTCTAGTCCAGTCACCAAGAACACATGTTGGCATTGTACGTTTCTGCAAACCACAGAGCAGGCGACGTAGTATATCTGATGAGTAGTCTGAATATCTGTCCACTGTCAGAGACAGATCCTCACCAAGTACATGTGACACTAACAGGAAGACACTAGAAACCGTGGTAACCAAAAGAAAACCGAGTGACAGTGGTAACTGTTGGACAGGTGAGGCGGAGACAGATGCACTTCCTCCTACAATGTGAAACATTTAATGAAATAAGGAACATTTATTTTCACAAGTGCAACTCTGTAATCAAAGATTAAAAGAGTTTCATGAAACTCTCACTAGGAGACGAGGCAGGTCTGCTGTCTAACATGTATCCTCATGCCACAACACACACACACACACACACACACACACACACACATTATTAGTAGTAGTCATCTTTTTTCTAGTATTATTCTATTAGTGCTATACTGCTTTACTCTCATATGAATAATGTCTGTCAGACGCATTGAATGTGTTGTAACTCTGTTATATTGTTCATTCTGTACACACTTCATCCTGATAGAGGATCCTCCTCTGTAGCTCTCTCTGAGGTTTCTTCCTCTCTTCTCCCCGTTGAAGGTTTATGTTTGGAGGAGTCCTTCCTGTTCCGATGTGAGGGTCCTGGGGCGTTTTTTTCTTCTCGTTGTATTTACCGCGATGGTTGCAAGAAAGCAGGTGCTTCAATAAGCAGTTTAAGACATTGTTTTTGTCAAAAACACAACTCTTCCCCTCTCCGTCCTCCCATTCGTTCTCAACAAAAGTTGTCTGGAAGGAGGACTGATTAGACATGCTTTTGGCCTACTTTCTAGGTGTTATGTGTTGTTGTTCATCATTGCAATCTCGGGGAGGAGAGCGAGTCTTTGGGGGAAAAAAGCCTCCCCGAGGGAAGAGAGAGATCTCAGTCCCCACTGATTCCGAACAGATAACTCTCCGAGGAATGAGGTGGTGTTATTAAGGCCGAACGCGCACACACACACACACACACAGGCACCTATACACACACATGCTGACAAGATGTGGAACTTGAATCACAACATGCTGGAACATGTCTTCACTCAGGCGAAGGGGAAGATGCCGTCTATGTTTCATCAGTATTAAAAGATGAGAGGTGGGAACACCAAAGGAGGGAGAATTTAGTTTCAGGAAACCACTGCTGATGTTACTGTGGGGTCGGATGCACTACTTACATTACTCCTTTAAAACAACCCAACTGCGCTTCATGCACCTGTTCTAACACGGTAGACATGAAGACCATATTTCACCAAAACATAAGAGAAATTCACTGGTAAATAAAACTACAGGCCAGCTAGTATCATGCCCATCTTACATTTAAGCAAACATTTCATTTTGAGCCACTACAAAACACAAATGACTTTCTTGTTGCTTTAGTAAAATGAACTCTGTGGGGATTAGTCCAGACGCTAACATTATATTCATATATATCAATTTAAAACAAGAGAATGATCATCGAGTCTCTCAGTCCAGTTTCAACTCTTGGCTAATGCAAACTGGATTGACATGATTGAATATTGAATTTAAAATGCTTAATCAGCAGGGCATACAGGGCGATATGGATGCACATCCCTCAGTAATAATAACCAAGTATTCAGCCCAAGTCATATCCTAGCAAATGTCATGCATGACTGGAGATCTGGGGAGCCGGTTTGAATGATTGCAGCTGATAGAATGAATAACAGCAGTGTTATCTATAAGCTGCAGGTGCTGTGCAGCCATAGCCTGCAGGCTGATGTTCACACTGTATGGCTGAAGCTCATTGTATGTTCTACATTTATATTTTCTACAATTTCTATTTCAGTGGTGATGTGAGTAAAGCAGATTTGAGTAGAATGTCTCCTCATTTCAAGTGAACATGAAGCTGGATGTTATTTAGCATTATTAATTATACAAAAGTTGAATTGATTGTTTTAATTTGACGTCTGTACGACCACCACGGAGAGAGGAAAGAAGCAGAAATGTTTCAACCATCCATAACTTTTCACTTCACTTATTCTCACGGGACACGCAGTGTTTCATGCAGCCACCAACGTGCAGCCAACAGAGAGGAGATCATCAGGTTCTCCACGAGTCTTTACTGAACTATTCATCTTCATCTTTTATTCATCTGGAACATCTTTCTCTTTTTTTCTTGGCCGTACACAGTGTGTACTTATCATTTATTTACATTCCTGAACTGAAAGTAAATTGGAGAAAGAGTTTGAGTACATCAACACATATACAACCTGTGTTTATGCTCTGGTCGATGCTGAGGGTTTGGACCTTCTGATTTATGTTGCGAGACATCTAAAAAAAACTAAATGAAACAAGAATGTTGAACATCCAAACTTAACAGTTCTGGAAATAGATGCAAATGAAGACGTATTATGAAGATAACGTCTCCTTGGCATGTTCAAACATTTCAGAAAACTCCTCATACAAAAGACAATCGTCTCAATGTAGGGATCTGTTAGTGACCATCTTTACCCCTCTCCACCTGCTCTGTGCCCTTAACCAACCAAAAGTAAGTACACATGAGCGACCTGCAGTCCCCTCTCTCTGGGGGAGGAGGCTGTTACGCAGACCATGACAGACGTGACTGAGGGCCAAATGTGACAGCTCCGATATATATACTGTAGATAGTTGAATAATGTCATATCCACTTGCTTCAAGAAATTCCAAAAAAGAGCACGAGGGCTATGCGCCCTCCAGAGGAACGGTGTTCTCAGGGAGGAGCGCAGCTGAACCTATAAACAGGTGTTTGCTTTTTCTTTCCTATTTTAAGACAATCATAAAGTTTTCAGGTCTTGGCTGAATATTTCATATGGGTGGGGAGCCGTGGCCATCTGTCTCATCTAGTGCCTTTCTTCCCTTAGATAGGGAAGTGATGGGGAGTCGTGGAAGGAAACAAAGACGCCGAGTGTCCTGGCTGAGAGCTGAGCGCCAGGCCACGCACACCTATTGGTGAATATTTCATGTCCAACCCCAATCAGAGCACCAGAAGACTTTAATGTTTGTTTACACATCTGTTCTCCTCCGCTGTATCCAGGTTGTTCTAATCAGGACTATCCAAACACAAAGAGGCTCACCTGCTCTGAGGGACAACACCTCCTCTCATGGGGGATTGACTGAAATCCAAGCAAACACACAAAGTTACCACTTATTTCTTGCATCTTAAAAACAATGTTCTGTTATTGTCTTTGTTTGTTTCCTATTGAAGACAAACATCTTCACAAACAGATCTATAGTTTCATCTAAAAAGAAGAGATGAATCCATATTTGGTGCTCTGCTGAGTAGACTGTACATATTAGAAATATATAAGAAATCAATTTATCATTAAAAAAATATGGCAATAAAATGGCAAGTAATACCACTGAATGTATTTTAAGAAGATAACTTTGATGAAAATGTGTTAATAAAACCTAAATATCTAATAACTCCATATTTATTTTCCAAAGAAAACCGATTCATGTCAACTGAATTCCAGACAAAGGATTTTGATTTACTTCAGTCATTTGGTAACTTTGAGTTGAGTTTCTGCTGTGGTGAGAGACATCTCACCACAGCAGAAACGATCAAAGCGCCTCCCCAGAGAGAGACGCTGTGCACTGAGGCTATATATACTATATATTATGTATATAACAATACGCGTATTCGTATTGAACCGTTCGGTACGAGGCTCACGGTTCGGTACGCATGACGGACCGAACAATACGTTTTAATAATACTAGTGCATTTGGAAAATGCAGAAGCTTAAATTGTGGGAAATATTATGTTTTCGGTGGAGCCACTGTTCTCAAACTGGCAACCCACAATGACGTAACGGACAGCGTGCTCTCTGACACGCCTACCACCAAAGAAAAACTTTCTACTCCAGTCGGGCACTTTTGCGCTGTGACACGCTACACGGAGCTAGTCGGTGCAGTATGGCTAGTAATAGACCAGAAATAGAAGATCCTCGAACGACCTGCAGGTCTGGTGTTTGGAGCCACTTTTGTTTCTCTGTGAACTATGAGGGCGATGGCGAGAGAGTGGTGGATAAAAAAACAACGCTATGTCGCATTTGCTACACGAGTGTAGGCCACATCAGTGGGAATACCTCAAACATGTTAACCCATTTACGCCGACATCACCCCAGTGTGGCAGTGAGTGGAACTAAACGAAAACCTGGAGCAGCACACACGCTTCAAACTCTCCCCGAAGCGTTTAAGCAGCTGTTCACTACCGAGTCGAACAGGGCTAAAGCGATCACCACGGCGATTGGTACATTTATATCCGCGGACATGAGACCGGACTCTGTAGTGGTAAACGCAGGCTTCATGAACCTGCTGAATGTTATTGAGCCCCGTTACACAATTCCTTCACGAGCCCATTTCAGCCAAACCGTAATTCCCGCTTTGTCCAAGAAAACAAAAGCACAAGAGGAGAATCAAATGTCCGAGGCACCCGCTGCTGCTCTGACAGCGGATGCCTGGACGTCGAGGGCTACACAAAGCTACCTGACTGTAACGCACATCACCTGACCACTGAATGGGAGATGACGAGCCACGTTCACTCGGGTATAGTTCCATCATTGTTCATACTAAAATGATGATGGAGAAGATGTAAGTAACAATACTACATAACATTTCTTTAAGGAGCAGTTTTTGTTTTTTTATGCTTATGTGTTGCTAAGAAGACACCCCAGAAGATGGGTCACTCAGGTATAGTTCCATCATTGTTCAAAGTCAAAGAATAACTTTATAATGTTAGTTTTAATGAATAAATATATTTTAAAATCAAAGTACGTTTCTCTGGCATTTATAGTTTTCTACTGTATTGAAAACGTACCGAACCGTGGCACCACTGTATCGTACCGAACCGAACCGTGAATTTTGTGAACCGTTACAGCCCTAATATATATATATATATATATATATATATATATATATATATATATATATAGTACTATGTGAATCTGCTCGGTGTAGTAGTACTATGAGCGGGGCCCTGGGTTCAGTTTTAAACGTAATGGCGCTATTACCTGTTCTTATACATTAATACAATTAGTCTTACAACTCTTGTTCCCTTATTATGAAAACTAAAATAACTGGCGGTGCCTCCAATAGAATTAAGGAAGTAAAATAAAAGGTCTATGCCTCTTATTAAGTCCTTTTATCTGTTGTTTTAAGTGTATTTTACCCCTTTTTACCAGCTCTTACCAAAACATGAATTATCCTGTCTGTGATGAACTTTGACACACAAAATATACTTCAAAAGCTAAGTTTGGCGACTCGTACTACTCCAACTAACTTCTGCCAGCTTCCTTAAATTTCACATTAGTCACGCTCTGGCCCACTGATCAATCACAGCACCCGTTAATGCAGACGTACTTAGCAGGCTACCTGGGTAACATTGGCACGTCAAAGAATACGCCCAACATGTCAAACTAAAGATCTGATTGGTTGAAGACTATGACAATCAACAATATCGTCCCCATTCACTTAAACTGCACATGGATTCACTTGTGAGTCTGCAGGCCTCGGGCCTCTGTTCTTACATAGAGGCACAGAGGTGAAATCTGATTGGATAAAAGCTCTACTTAAAACAAGCTGCACTGGAAGCAGAGCAACTGAGGAAGACAGTAGTTGTGCAATGAGAAAATAAGATAATGGGAAAAAAAATTATAATACATGTAGTGTATTTATGAAAAATGATTAAATTATAAAATAGCTATAACTTTGTGATTCTGTTTAGGCCAGCAGAGAAGGCCTTGCTGGCCCTGACGGCCCACCACTGTGTTTCAGCAAAATTGGTACTTTTATTACTATTGTTTGTAGTCCAATTACCTTATTTTCTGTTTTTCAGATTAGTGCCAGAACTCTAGTCTGTGTTGGGCTTGAACAAGTGCTCTGAAGTCAGGTTGAATGTGTGAGGTGAGATGTGAAGGACAGCTGACAGGTGATGTCAGTGAGAGAGGATCTGGATCTGGAGAATGTTTGTTCACAGATGTAGGTCGATCCAAAGAGAACCAACGTCTTCTGAGCATGTTGCTTTAGCAGCTTAGGCCTCAGATGTCCGTGTCCGCTCTGCATCAGTCAAGTTTTTCTATTTCTCCGTGTGTTTCGTCTCGTAATGACGATTAAAATTGTAATTCTTAAACACTGCGATCTGTTCTCCACAAACTAAGCACACGGCTTTACATTTGACTTCAGTAAAGAAATACTCAGAAGTCCATGTTTTGCTAAAAACTCTACACTCTGTGTCAGTTTCTTTTTTTAACACAGGCTGACATTGTTAAAGGGTTAACAGCTAACTCACATCTCCCATAAGCTCAGTTCACCAACACACTGCAGTGATGCTGCTGCTCTCACACATTCACCAACGTACTAATTGAGAAAAAAAGACAGCAGCAGTAGCCTTCAAAATAAAAGCAATGCAGCTGTATTCCGTGCATGTTGTACACTTATTTACTTATTTACGTTCTATTCCTAGTTTCCCGTTGACGTCCCGCAGGCCGGTTGGCGACAGCCAAAGAGCCCACGTCTGAAACAACTTTTGAACTGCAAAGATTATGACTCTCTTATTGTTATACATTTCATCCATCCATATCTATGTTTAACCGTACTTCTACACTTTTAACTTGTTTTTAGAAAACTATTTACATCCTGATGTCTAAATTAAGTTTTTATGCAGGGCTGCAGTTATTTAAATCTCCTTTTTAAAATATTTTTTAAAAGACATGTAGAGGAGCTTTACTCATTTATTTGTTCCAAAATGTTTTTGCAATAAGGCTCATTTGCAAAGAAAGAGGCCAATATTGCACCCAGTGTCTGCATATAACCTAATACAGATACAGGCAAACAGCAGAGGGGCACAGAGACACTTCTTTCTAAGCAGCACAGTGATTTCTCTTATTCCTGCAGGTTTAGTGGACACAAAAGCTGCACAATCCCTTTGTGATTCCACCTCTTATCGTGCAGCATGCATTCAACTGAGAAGAATGCAGTCTTTGTTAAAAGAACGACTGCGCCGTGTTACGTTTTTCAGTGATTTTGTCTCTCTCTGGTGTTTATGGAACTAACAGTGTGGTCGAAAAAAGCAAAACAAAGCACGTGCCTCTAAAGCCTCTTAAAATGTGGCCTGCTGGGGTGAGCGAGTGAAATAACACGGCTCCTCTTGTCACATCACATGCAAAGACTTCACACTGACCTGCAACAAAGACATGTGTTGCTCTGAATGTGTTGTGTACAAATCCTCTCGCTCGTCGGGTGGTCGGCACGCTGGGAACGATGCCGTTATGACCTATACACTTCATTGTACTTTCATCAGACATCCCGAAACATATCGCTTTCATTTCCTACAAAAAACATGTCATAGTGTCGCACACATCAGTGAGAGGAAAGAGACGAAAAAAAATCCTCCTCTCTGCTCTGTCGCTCTCATTTTCTATTCATAATTAAAGTGTCTCGGAGGACCCTTGCACTGCACTGCCCTATTTCCATATTCACACACAAAGAAAGCCTTTTTTATGCTTTGTTCTGTCTGGAGAAATCACTGCTTTTCTCTCATAAATGGTGTCTTCCCGTCCCCACAGAGTTGGATCGTTCTCCCATTCACATTGTGGTCTGATGCCTACACGGCCCGTTGGCTCCATTTACAGTGTCCTACCATGGCGTCTACACCCACAGAATGCTGACAGTCACATGATATTTCCATTACCATATGGGGTCTGAAACCCGAATAAATCAAACAATACATGATAAAAGCGCTGATGTATAAATCTGTATGAAGACGCCTCCACAGATCACATGTCCAGTAAGTGACACACTGCTACAAACTGTTCAAGGACCTAATGGCAGACTGAAAACAATGAGTGGATATTCTGTAGTTCCCTTCAAACTGCAGCACAAAGTGTCCTAATTCTGGTTTCATCTCTCTCGTGTGGCACAGATCTGATGTTTTCTCTGTGTCCACGGCAAACAGCTCCACCCAGTCTCCCTTTACTAACTGTACTAAACAAGAGACTGTAGCATCCACACTGTATCGGTTATTAATGTGTTCAGCACTGCCACCGCCAAGACCATCTGACGGACCGTTTGGGCTTTCATAATGCACATAAGTCTGTCTAATTACAAACTACAAGCCTTTCAACCCACCACTTTTACTAAAGGTGTTTTTGATTGCTGTCTGAAGCCTTGAAGGTTCTAAAATAAAACACAATATTTCTGAAAAGTCATTCCTCTAACCGCCAGAGCAGTCATATAGACTACAGTTACCATATTGTATGTCATTACCATATAAGGTGGTCATTGTTTTCATACAGCATCTAGCCTCTAATGTAATGTCTCAATCTAACTAAGCTCTCTGTCATTCATTTCAGATTGTCATTTTTTAAATTGCCTTTTCACATATGAATTAGTTATTTCAATGTTCAATTGTGGTTGTTTATTTTAGACTATCCTGAATAGTAGAATCCATTAAAAATAATAAATGTACCCTTTTCTAACCCTTTCATGTATAAATTACAACAAACTCGGGATTTGTTTCCTACGTGCTTTTATTCCTCTTTTCTTACACTGATTCTCACGTCCAGTCAGGTCATGGGTTTGAGTTTTCAACTTTAAAATGTGTTCAACAAACCAATAAACAAATGATATAATATGTGCACATATTTGAACAAATTCTAATACTGTTCAATGCAATACAAAAATGTTAAACTTTGCTAGTGACTCCTCAGCCTCCCCCTTTCTCTTCCTCCTCCTCCCTCCCTCACTCATCTCCTCCTCCCTCCCTCACTCATCTCCTCGGTCTTGGCTCCACAGCCCCTCCCTTCCTCCCCCTGTTGAACTGTAACAGAAACATATTGTCCGTGGCTCTCTCAACACCGATGTGTTTCATCCGCATAGTTCACCAGTTCACCATCTTTATTTTCTAGTCCTAGCCATAGTTTGAATTGCAGTAGAAATATATCCAGTGATGCATGACGTCCAATTCAATGGAGAAATTATTAATCACAATTTTCTCCCAACATAAAATCAAAATTTGGGAATTTGAACAATTGTATTACTTCGTAGTTTTTACTTTCATTCATTCATTCATTCATTATCCAAACCACTTATCCTGTTCAGGGTCGCGGGGCGCTGGAGCCGATCCCAGCTGACATTGGGCGAAGGCAGGGTACACCTTGGACAGGTCGCCAGTTTATCGCAGGGCACATAGAGACAGACAAACATTCACGCTCACATTCACACCTACGGGCAATTTCGAGTCTCCAAATAACCTAAGCTGCATGTCTTTGGACTGTGGGAGGAAGCCGGAGAACCCGGAGGGAACCCCGGAGTTTTTACTTAATTTTACCAAAGTACAAATAATCAGGGCTGCTTTTTTTGAATAATGTGCTGTTGACCAGTTTGTGCAATGGTCCTTGCCGGTGAAATAACCTTAAGATCTCTGTAAGACACAACACAAGAACATTCAAAGATTTATTTTTTGTTTGTTTTCGACATTACAGTGACGATTTAGTGAGGTGTGACCCGACTCTCTCGCAATCTAGTGTGAGACAACGTCATACATCCCGTCTCCTCCCAGTAGACATGTGCATGGCTTCCATTATTGAATATATATTATGGAAAGATGGCCTGATGAAAGAAGCAGCAGACAGAACAATGAATAGATGAGTGAATGATTACACATGGACCAAAAAGAGTGTCTCAATTAACTCCATATAAGAAAGTCATCATTCATCAAACAGACTGCCGTATAAACTGCAGTAAAAGTGAAGGAATGTGTCAAAGCACAGACCCACGGGGTTTTTTTACTCTGGACTTTTTTTTTATCTAAGGGAGTTTCTGTCTGTTCTTGTTTGGGAGAAAAAGACAGAGAAAACAGGAGTGAAGGGAGTGAACTGCCATCAGACATGAAATCTGCAAGTCTCAATTCAAATCAATATTCCACGAGACAAGATATCACTATGGAATGAGGCACAGAAACTCAAAGAATGATGAAAAAAAAAAAGAATGAATGAGGTTAATAAAGAAAGAGGACGCAGAAGTGAAGAGGGTGCAGATGGAGGGAGAGGGGATGCTTCAATCTATAAACCATATCTTCATCTCTCTTCCTCCCCCGTATCCTCTTTCATTATGCACGCTTGTCCCTCCAGACCTCACACACACACACACACACACACTGAGACACACTCATAAAATGTAACAGCTGTGTAAAATGTCAGGCTGGCCTTTTCTCAGATATACGGTTTGAACTAATCCAAACGTTACCCTTTCTCCTCTTCAGCAGAAAGAAACAAGGAGGAGAAGGACGAGCAGAGCAAGGATCTACATGACTTGAGGGATGGAGGGGACAGGGGGAGGAGGGGAGGGAAGTGTTGGACTCCGGGGAATACGAGACAACAAAGACAGAAAGAGTCGGAGACATACAGAGAATACAGACAGCAGCTGAGAAAGAAGGTTTGCAAGCACTGCAATTTGGGGGTAAGAAAGGCAGAGACAGCCTTTTCTTTGTCTAAAATGTACAAGAGAAAAGAAACTAGGGGAAATAATCCCTTATGTCAGAAATAAATATGAACAATGACCTGCGATATACTGGGTCTGATTTCAGCTGGGACATGGAGATGGAGAGGCCTTTTATGAGAGCTCCTGAAGGGTGCGAGTAGAATCTCTTTGGCAGTCATTTTAACACCATACAACAAATGCTGAAGACCTTCAAGACAATTCTATTCAATTCAATTTTGCAATCAAATTTGCCTCAAAGGGCTTTACAATCTGTACACTTACGACATCCTCTGTCCCAGGACCCTCACATTAGAGCAGGAAAAACTCCCCCAAAAACCCTTTAACGGGGAGAAAAGAGGAAGAAACCTCAGAGAGAGCAACATAGGAGGGATCCTCTATCAGGATGGACAGAAGTGTGATAGATGTCATGTGTACAGAATGAACATCATAACAGAGTTACAACACATTCAATGCATATGACAGATATTATATAATGAGTAGTAAGTATAATAATGATGGAAACATTATGTCTACTAATAACAGCAGGAGTGGATATAGTGGAATAATGACAACATTAAAGCTGCAAGAAGCGATGAATGGGCCCTCGCACCTTTGTGCACGTCGGGTACTTGCGAGACCTCGGCTTACGCGGCCGAGAATGTCGGCGACCATCGCACAATGGCGCCTGCAAGTCCAACGTTTATTTCCCGCATGGACCGCGTGATGCTGAAAATGATGCTTTGCAAATAGTCCACTGCTTCCTGTATCCGCTGCCATCAGACATGAAATCTGCAAGTCTCAATTCAAATCAATATTCCACGTGCATTTCCCTTTGCCAGTAGGTGGCGCTATGACTATGTGAAAATTGAGACATTGGAATGTTTTCAGGGCTGGACTAGCATCCTGCATAAGAAATCTTGGGTAGATTTGACAATGTACCTTGGAGTTACAACAACTTCAATTTTCATGAAAAATTGCAAAAAATGGATGCCACGCCAAGGTTGTTGTGTCATCACAAAGGTCTTAAAAGCATATAACTCCTCCGAGGCCGAGAGTCAAAGTCCACAACCGGGTGGGTGGAGGGGGTCCGGAGGAGGGACGGCCAGACTGGGGGTCCGGAGGAGGGACGGCCAGACTGGGGGTCCGGAGGAGGGAACTCTAGAGCCTGGGGGTCAGGGGGACGGAACTCTAGAGCCTGGGGGTCAGGGGGACGGAACTCTAGAGCCTGGGGACCAAGAGGGGAACTGCACTCGAGAGACTGGGGACCAAGAGGGGAACTGCACTCGAGAGACTGGGGACCAAGAGGGGAACTGCACTCGAGAGACTGGGGACCAAGAGGGGGACAGGGCTCTAGAAGCTGGGAACCAGATGGGGGACAGGGCTCTAGAAGCTGGGAACAGGGCTCTAGAAGCTGGGAACAGGGCTCTAGAAGCTGGGAACAGGGCTCCAGAGGCTGGAGATCAGATGGGGAACAGGGCTCCAGAGGCTGCTGGAGATCAGACGGGGATCAGGGTTCCAGAGGCTGCTGGAGATCAGACGGGGAACAGGGCTCCAGAGGCTGCTGGAGATCAGACGGGGAACAGGGCTCCAGAGGCTGCTGGAGATCAGACGGGGAACAGGGCTCCAGAGGCTGCTGGAGATCAGACGGGGATCAGGGTTCCAGAGGCTGCTGGAGATCAGACGGGGAACAGGGCTCCAGAGGCTGCTGGAGATCAGACGGGGAACAGGGCTCCAGAGGCTGCTGGAGATCAGACGGGGAACAGGGCTCCAGAGGCTGCTGGAGATCAGACGGGGAACAGGGCTCCAGGGGCTGCTGGAGATCAGACGGGGAACAGGGCTCCAGGGGCTGGAGATCAGACGGGGAACAGGCGGCGGCTGGAGGTCGCTGCGGCACGGAGGCGGCGGCGGCTGGAGGTTGCAGCGGCTCGGAGACGGCTGGGGGTCGCAGCGGCTCGGAGACGGCTGGGGCTGGAGGTCGCTGCGGCTCTGAGGCGGCGGCGGCTGGAGGTCGCTGCGGCACGGAGGCAGCGGCTGGAGGTCGCTGCGGCACGGCGACGGCAGCGGCTGGAGGTCGCTGCTGTTCGGAGACGGCGGCGGCCGGGACTGGAGGTCGCTGCTGTTCAGAGACGGCGGCGGCCGGGACTGGAGGTCGCTGCTGCTCGGAGACGGCGGCGGCCGGGAGCGGCTGCAGCACGGAGGCGACAGCTGGAGTCGGCCGGATCGCCGACCGGACACGGGGAGCTGGAGTCGGCCGGACCGCCAACAGGACACGGGGAGCTGGAGTCGGCCGGACCGCCAACAGGACACGGGGAGCTGGAGTCGGTCGGACCACCAACAGGACAAGGGGAGCTGGAGTTAGCTGCGGCCCAGCGGGAGCGGGGGATCGCTGCGGCCCAGCGGGAGCGGGAGTCTGACCCTTCTTCTTCCTCTGTCTCCTTCGAGGGTTGAGCTGGTTGTCCATCAGGTCGCGGTTCGCCTTCTGGACACTCCGAGGCCCACCAAAAGCCAGGCGGGTTCCCCTGAACTGCTCGTACCACTCAGGGGAACGGCACTCCCAACCGTGGTCTGCTGAGTCCATTGTAGGCCAGATCATTCTGTCACGGGACATAATGAGGACTCAAATGCAGACAGTCAGAGTAGTGAACAAAAGGGTTTTAATAACTCACGAAACAAAAACAGGTAATCCAAGGACGAGACAAGGGGGGAAATCCGGCAGGACAAGGCAGGGCAAAAACAGGGCAGACAGACTGGGAAACCGGGAACAGGAAGAGCAAAACGGGCGGGTAGGTAGGAAACAAAAGCAATGATCTGGCAGTGAGTGAGTGAAAGACAGGAGTTTAAATAGTGACTAGAACAGGTGAGGAGAGTTGTGCTGATGAGGGAGAGTGTGACTGGCAGGTGCACTGAATGAACTGATTAGGGACAGGTGAAGGAAGTGAGGAGCTACAGAAAACCACACACAAAACACCCAAGGCAAAGCCTGATTGTGACAATTTTAGGACAAATGGTTTAGAAGTTATGTGTATTGATGTACAAGCCACGCCCCTAAGAAGTTAACTGGTCCATATCTTCTAAACGCTATGAGATATGAACAAGCTTTTGATAACTTTTGCTGATCTTGATCCAATAATGATCCAAAGCAAATGCGGCAGCAATTCGACAGCGTTTAGGAGTTCACAAAAATGTGTTTTTCACAAAAGTCTAAATGGCGGAAATCTGAGTGGGCGGAGCTTGATGGTTAGAGCACGTTGTTTGTAAAGCAGATGGAACTGAATATGTGTGTTAAATTTCAAGTCAATCGGACATGTGGGGTGGAGGACCTGGCCCGTCAAGCAGTAGGAGGCGCTAGTGAGCCATTTTGTCATACCAGGACAATGGGACCCATACAATCTCAAATTTTCACCAAGTCCTGATAAGCCTGCCAAATTTGGGGAGTTTTTGAGTATGATAAAGCCCTTAAAAATGCAATTTTAGGGGAGAAATAACAATAATTCTTTGGATTTTAATAGGGCCTGAACACCGACGAAGTTGGTCGAAAGCTCTAAAAAGCAGTAATAGCACCAGTAATAGTTATAAAATAAAGTGGGTGTCAGCAGGACCATGGCAGGAGGCACGTCCATGGTCCAGATAGAACCACAATCCATGGAAACCTGCGAGAAAGCACAAAGACTCCGGGGAAGAAGCAAAGTTATTAATGTGCATTAATAGCACATTACTTGAATTGAATTTCATCATAATGAATATATCTGCTTAGTGCACACAATATTGCCAACAATTCCCAGTTGTGTCCCTGCTGCTGGGTCCTGCCAATAGAATATAAAAGTAGATGTCCTATGGTCCAAGGCTGGGCAGCCATCATCTCAGTCATGTCTTCATACCACAGCACCAAGCAGCAATCTGTAGCTATACCTGAATGACCAACAACTGCTTCTGCCTCACTCCCTACAGCAGCTGAGGGAAGAGGCAGAGCGGCAGAAAGGCATAAAGCAGCTTTCTTGATCATGGCAGGTGTGCAAATGCGTCCACACGCAGGGACGCATCGTCCTGCTGTGCCGGGAAGAACCATAGCAGGCAGTTGGTGTTGCGTCGGTTGGCAAACAGATCGACTTCTGCTTTCCCAAACCAGGTCCACCTCGGGATGAAGCCTCCACTCATCTGCTAGGGATCAGCCTCTTGACATGAGGTTGACTTCCCTGTTCTTTAGTCCTGGAACGTGAAGAGTTTTCAGAGACAACAGGTGCTCTGAGGCCCAAAACCACAGGCACTACGCCGTCCTCAAAAGGGCAGCTGAACTTCGCCCTACCATGGCCACCATGGTGCGGTTGTCGGTCCTCACCATCAAGTGCTTCCCTCGTATCCGGTTTCTGAAGTGCTGTAGGACTAAGAACATTGCCTGTCATTGGATGAGGTTGCTGTGTTGGTTCTCCACCAGAGGCCACAAACCACCAACTGCTCTCCCCAGGTAGGTCCCCACACCGCGTGAGGGGTGCACGTCGTGCACAAAGTGGTCGTGGTGCTTGGTTGTGTACCTCTGAATTGATGTAACTGGGTGCTAGCTGCTCACAAATATTTTACTGATAAAAGCACTATTAACATGTTGGAGGATTTCATTCACGTCATTTTTATTCAATGCTTTAGAAACGGTTTTAACAATCTTAATTTGAGTAAAGATCTAACAACAAATCAAATTGTTTACAGGATCTTCACAGGAGAATCAACCTTGTCTCATTATAAGGCATTTCATACTTGACGAATGTTTTTAAAGGATTTGTATAAAGGCAATAAAGTAGTCATGAATATGAAATAGTTTACTCTCGCATGTTGGAGAATACTGTAACGAGAAAGGTCGCTTGAGTGCTGCTGATCTCTTGCCACGGTGCGATGCGCTAGCATAAACAAAGTCGTCAGCAGCAGCTAATATTTACCAATTATCAGCACATTGTTCAGTGGGCTGCATTGGTGAACACTGGTCATTATCTCCTAATGAGCCTGAATGAGTCATCTGATATGAGACATTCCTCTTAATTCTATTGTCTTCATGTATTTGGAGAGACCTGGATGTGATCTGTGTGTGTGATGGGAACACAGACTTAGGACATCTAGAATTATCAAAGTGTAAGGACTCTGTCACATGTTGTATTTAACTCACTGGAATGTGTTCTAAAGTGGGCTTTATGGAAAACATGTGAAAATGTACTTAATACACTGTTACAAAGCTTTCATCATTTTGGATAACCTGGCCAAGAGGCAGCATGTACAGTATATATAGTATATATATATATTACAGATAATATATTAGCTATATTAGAGTGTATATTACAGTGAAAACAAGAAGCAACAAATGGGGTCAATTCATAATAACTATGTCATTATTAAAGTAATGTTGATATTCAGTTGTTCCATGTGGAGGTGCTGATGACATTCCTGTAAACCTGTGGGGTTTGTGTAAGCATAATACAGCATGGGCAAGCCATCGCATGCAAGTGCACACACACATGCAAATGAAGGTGGCTGTGGTTTTGCAGGCTTCATGCATGAACACAAAGCATTTACATCATGTCCCCGCCAGCACTGACCAACAGTTGAGCACATTCATATTTGACTTAACACTCACCTTCCTCCAAAGCTGAGGTGAAGACGTCAGCACTCAGAGTGAAATACAAACTGTTGATCCCTGAGGCCAGACACGAGCATCACACAGAGCCCAGCACAAAGATGTGTTCAGCACACCGTCCATCATCAGAGCTGCTATAGGGTCGGATTCACTGCTCAGACTGTTCACCTCAACACTAACTGGCTCATTGGAGCTTTGGACCATGTCCGATTGTTGTCATTAGCAGACTTGAGTTTGTTCAGCTGTGGATGCTCATTAGGATGAAGTGACATTTTACTCATTAAGCCCAGGACCACAGACTGTATGAAAGAAGTGGACTCAGACACCATGATGTCACCCATTGGTGTGTGGACTACCGTTTTTAAAGCCTTAAGATTGGCAGGTTAGCTGTCGCCATCTTGTTTTTTTGCAGCCAGAAGGGACTATGGATGTGAGGGTGGAACCACCATTTAGCCCAGAACCCTGATCCTCACTGAGCCGTCGCTGAAATGGATTTCTTCAGCTTCATTTTCAACCATTCTTATTTAAAATGTGTCTTTTTTGACTCCCCCCAACTTTATGGAAGGGCAATTCTATATCGCTGAAGTAGACTTCTAATAGAACATGCATGTAAATCGATTATTTCTGACAAGTACTAAAAGAAGTTTGAGTTATTATTTTTAATGTTATGAGTTTGTGTTCCATCCAAGCACAAAAGTTCACTTTTAAAGATTAACAAGGACATTTTCTTTGACCCTTCATTGTAATTGTTTACTTTAATGCATCTCTCTTCACAGTACATGAATCAGCCAAACAACCATTCATTATTCAATAAACAATGAAGGTTTGGTGAAGCTGTTTGCATCGACCCAACACTCAGTCTAAATGACTCTGTTTCAGGTTGTGAGTTAGGAAACAGCCTGAGCTTCGTAATGCATTTCAAGAGGAAGAATAAAATGCTGAAAGAAATGCAAAAAATACACATATACACAAACATGGACTGAATTATAAGTGTGTCCTAAAATGTAATATCCACCTGAAGCTGCAGCAGTGGTCGCCCCAGCAACAGATTGCCCATCAACAGAGAGAAAAATGAAATAGTCCCAGCACTTTCAGCCGACCGCCACCACTGCCTATGTGTTTGCTTCTCCGTGTGTGTTTTCAGCTGAGAGGTAGGCAAATCCATACATAAAGTGTTCTTTTCCTCCACACACAGGTCAAATGGATCTAATAAATCATAACTAAAAGGAATGAATTGGGTGTTTTTCTCCACAGGGCTTTTGTCTGGTTTATTTAGGTGTATGAAGTGGAGATAAGGAAGCCATCAGTCTCCCTATCCCTGCTGCACAGCTCAATTTGTTGGCAATGAAAGAGAAAAAAGGGAATGACGGAGAGAGAAAGAGAGCAGAGAAGTGGATGGAGAGGTGTTTTTGTCTGTCTCTGCCTTTTGTTTGTCTCTCTTTGTCTCTCTGAAGCTCCTCCATCTTCTTCTCATCTCTCTTTTCCTTTCTAATTGTCCTCCTTTCCCCCGCCTTTCTCTACAGCTTTTCACGTTCATTCTCATTTCTTCTCTTCCCCTTCCTTTCTTAATGAGCAGTACCTGCTTCAACTCAGATGAGTGGGGCTTGAGCCAAAGGGATTTTAGAAAACTAAACTAAAGTCAATCTACCGTGACTGGTTTGAATTGTGGCAAATATTTGTCTCTATGTCTGAGCTGTTACACAAACACAAACAGTCAATGCTTAATGTTAAGCTACAACTAATGTGACAAATGGGACTGCCCATTGTTCCAACGGCCCATTCTTCCAAAAACCCCAATAGTCCAAAAACTGTTCAATTGGACTGAAAGCCCCAGACCGCTCTCGCCAAATGGCATAGGATGACACGACAATGAACCCCTCAACCATGATGTTTTTCCTAAACCTAACGGAAACAGTTTCACAGTAACGAAGAGGCGTTAAGTGACTTGTGCCGTTTCCCAACATTAACTGTGTGATTTATAGATGACACTCAAAGAGCCTAAAAAGTGGATTTATGACATACAGAAACGTTGTTAAATGTCGATCGGGTTGGAAAGCACATTTTTCCCTTTGCTCTGAAAATACACCCTGGGCTGGTTAGGTTTTGGCATGAGCAATGAGACTGGTTAGGTTAGGGGACTATAATCATGACCAGGAGTCATTAAATTGCACTTACTCAGGTCTTAGACTTGATAATAGTCATACAATCTGAAAACAGGTTCAAAGTAGGAAAGAGGTCAAAGGTCAGATTGGGCTGAGAGAACTCCAACAACCAACTCTTGCCATTTCCAAAGAGATTCAAGGTCAGAAACAAATGTTTGAAAAAAAAGGACCCAAAACTCCCAACACATTCTTATTCATATATTTATTTGGAACCGTCTATGGCACATGAGTGATATCAATATGCCGTTGATATACAAGAGAAAAGCTGTTCTTTGACCAGTAATCATTCAACAAATACATGGTAGGCAGCAAATGTGTATTTGGGAGACAATTCAGTTTGAACAAATATAACAGTGAGAATTAAATCATGTAGGTTGGTGCGGATGGTGGGATTCAAAGTCCTGCCCTGGATAATATTACGGTAAACCAAGCAGAGGCAGGGTAGGGCCGGTCATGCCTTTGCATTTGTAGGGAGAAAGAATAGCAGCAATAACGCTATTTTGCATCTAGCCATGTGCTTGTGCTTGTTGCAGGGAGAGTGAGCATTTTAAGAGCAATGGGAGTTTGTTTTTGGGGTAACGGCCCAGCGAATATATTGACCACAAAAAAAGCCAGCAGTTATATTCATGCAAATAACACTGGGCAACAATACATATTGTGAACACTATAAGACGATGCAAGCTGCAGCTGGTTGCCATGAATACACACGTGTACCTCTCAAAGAACAACCACACGCGTTTGAATGGCATGAGAGATTAATAATTCTTAATAATTGCTAAAGCTCAGGTGTGAAAGGTGCTCTGTGATTATGTTATCACTCAGGCACTCTTCTCTTTAACAAAGAGACAGCTTCAGCATGAGCCAAATTTTTCCTGCTGCCAGATAAGCTGCTCCTCGTCAGCTGCACACAGCAGAGGAGCAGACACACCTTATCTGACTCATCACGACAATGCTTGTTGTGTTAGAGCTTTACTTGCCATTTAACGACATCTCTACTTGATCAATTGTTGCGATGACTCACAGCGACTCAAGAAAGCGCATCCAGGCAACTATCTGCCTGCCAACACAGAAATGGCAATGTATGATCCTTGTTGTGTGACATTTATGAACCACATCTGCATTATTTTCAAACTTGTCATTTGGAAGTAAAAAAAGAGAATGTGATGACAGACGAGGAATACTTTTCTCATTAATCCTAATGTCTCATCACCAGAGGCCACACAATACAATATCATCACGATACAATATAATTGGAAGTACTGGTATACTGTATATATTAATTTGCAAATGATGCAGTTTGTCAACATCTGTTTTTTCCCTTGGTTCATCTCACTTCAGTACATTTCTAATAGACCTATGAATGAACTGGTATTCATCATCATTAACTATTTCCTTTTGCTTTGTTTAAGTCATCTATGGTGGTGCATAAAAAATACAGTTCAAAAGATTTAGAAATAAAAAGTAGTATTTTTATTGATAAAACAATATTTGCATTAGTAATTAAAATGTCATAATTTACATTACATTTGAACACATCATGATACCGTTATAATTTACTTTTGTCTAATACTTGTGTTTTCTGAATGTAGTTTGAACGCACCGCGATGTAACTCAATGGAACCTCCGTGCGGCTCTTCTTTACTGTCGTTACGAGCTCTCCTCCAGACGATTTCAACAAATATGTGTTGTTCACGTTTCATTATCAGACTAGCGACAACAAAGCATCAATGTCGATCTCCAGATTGCATATTTGTTACTGAATATCAGCCGATGACGAACGACAGTTCAAGTCTTAATCTGTGGTTTCACATGACTTTGTAAATCCAAAATGCTGCTGATGTAAGGCTCTTCGTGGTGGATATAAGGCTAGAGTCATGGTTCCCTCTGAAATATTTACAGCAAAGCTTCATGTGAGTGGCTCTCTCAAACATACAAAACAAACCGACACACTGCAGTTATGACCACAGGACACTTTCCTAAATGTGAGTCCCTACTGGTGGCAGGACATCAACACGTAATCATAACTAAACCTAGTGGACGCAGTTTTACACTTGTGGTTAATCTTGTGAAACAGTCAGTTTGGTTATGTTTAAGCAACAAAACTCCTTGGTTGGGTTTAAGATAAGATCGCGATTGTTAGATAAGTAGATTGGTTACATAACGGTCGTACGTAGGTTAACCTACATCATGTACCGAACATAATATGCTGCTTGTAAAATAGACCTATCATGGTTGTTTTTGGGGCGGGACAGTCTGGTTTAGTTTGGATGAGCAGCTGGTCAGATACGGCTGCTTCTTGACACCATCAGTAACTCATCTGTCATTCTACGGAGCACCGTTTGACTACCCTCTGAAAACAGTGAGTGAGTATGGAGATGAAGTTTGATGTAGGTCAAACTCTCTGTGTCCTTGTCTTTACTTCCTTAATGGGGACAGTTGGAAGAAGCATGTGTAATTGCTCTTTAACTGTGGCAAGGAGCTTTTGGGAAGCGGCCGCAATAATGAGATTGTGAATACAAGGGACCAAAATAAATTTCCTCAGCAGTCGATAAGAAAGAAACAAAAACTGCTTGAAGACATTTCCCTTCTGAAAGACATCCAGGGGACATTTGAACTGCAAAGGAGACTTACATTACATTACAGTCATTTAGCAGACGCTTTTATTTATTACAATTCAGATTCTATCACATTTCTACACCGTAGGCACAGCTACAGGAGCACTTTTGGGGTTAAGTGTCTTGCTCAAGGACACATCGGCATGCGACTAGCAGAGCCGGAGCTCGAACCGCCAATCCTCTGATTGAAGGACGGCCCTGCTATCCACTTTGCTACAGTTGCCCCGACTTGACAGTGATGTAGTGCGACACAACCAGCTGCATCTTAGGCTATACTGCAAGTCTCATGGAGGATGTCAGGTCCTCCATGTGGGCAGATAAACCACATTTTGATTTTGACATCAGCAACCGTGATTCTTATTTCATATACTGAAATAGTAAAAGTGCGTCCTGTCTTGTAAATTGAGCATTGATCATTCTTTTCATTCTCTGACTTTAGCTTTTTATTTCATTTAAAATGCCATTGAATATCACTAATATGTTAGCTTGACTGGAACCAATAGGCAGAAATGGAGCCAAACAATCTGTTTTGACTTGAATATCTCGCGTTCATTATGTTGCTTCTTGACTGAAAGAGGAAAGAAAACTGTTTTGGGACTGTTGCAGAAGCATGAGTGTGGCTGATCATGAATGGTGGGTGGATAGGTGTTTTTTTATTTATGTCTCCGTGTTTCTTCTCCCTGCAGCTGACTACACACATTCTCACACACACGCTCAAAAGGTTTTATTATTCCACACACATCTCACACAAACTTTGTGAAGCAGGAAATTATATTTCTCACCAGCACTGTGATTTAAGTGGGGTTGATTCTGTGCATGTCCTTCAAGGTTTAAACTTATCACAAGGCTGCTGCTTTTCTCTCAGCCTCCTTCATCTCTGCCATATGGGGAACAGTGATTTAGCGAACACGCCGGCCTCTGTATTGGAATTGGGAGTTGATGGAAAGAGAAGCACCTCTGTATTAAAAATGACAGCATTGGTTGTTTCAAATAGCTTCAAAAGACTTACCTCTCAATGTGCCTGAAAATGACACTACTTCCCGCTGTATGCATGAGTATTGTTGGGGAGGTTGTTTGTAGCAGCAGCTTATTACAATCCATTTTGTAATCCACTGTAATTCTGACTGGAGCAACGGAAGGTGTCAGGTGACGTAGTATGAAGAGCGACAGAGTCCGTGTAGTGAGGAGTTCAGGGTGGATTGATGGATCAAACAAACAAGACTTTCACCCAGGACAATGCTGTTTGTGTCCCAACGGCAATGTCACCTAAGAACATACGTAATGTTGTTAACCTAAATGTGTGTACCTTCAATAAATTACGTAACAAACATACTTATTTTAACCCAAAACACAATCTTTTTATCAAGTAGTTTTGTTTGAATTCACAATGTCAACAAAAGGTTTAAAACTGTGACCTCCTCAAACAGCATGGCCGTACAGGCCAATACTCTGTGTCAGTCAGATGTCATTCAATCATGTTGTAAATCAGATTAGGCTTGCTTAGTATTTTTACAACTTGTTTCAATCAAATTTGGTAACTAGGTGTAATCAGTGCACCCGCCAACAAGGGAAGATACAACTGTGCCAACTGGCACAGCTGGTTAGTTTTAATAATTTCATTACGTTTTATACATTATCTGATCACCTTCTGATATCGACATAGAAACACTGCTTGACTGTTAGAAGCATAACTCACACTGATACAGTTGAGACTCCAATAGTAACACTGGACAGCATCCACTTTCAGTTCAATTCCTCACGACTTGTTCTCTCTATTGAAAAACTTAAAGTAGTTTATGATAGCAGACACATGGAGGTAGCTCTCGCTGCATTTTCATAAAGTCGGGACACTTGTAAAAAAGAAAGCAGGAGCCAAGGTTTCCTGACCTGTTGTCCCCAGTTTAGACTACATTTCCTGCAGCTCTTTGCATTTTTCCAGTGACTATCTCAAAGATGCTAGAAATAATCTGTCTATTTGTAAGATTCGTTGAGCAGAGGCTGTAAAACAAGGAAAGGACTCATGTTCTTGGATAGAGATCCGGGGGATGGGGGGGGGGGGTTATTCACCCCCATTCATAGACTGATGGCAGGGGCTACCATGCTAGGTGCCACCTGTCCATCTGGACTCTAACCAACCCACTCATACCCATTCATACATTTGGGGTCAATTGTCTTGGCCAAGGACACATCGACATGGACTAGCCGGGGGGAGCCGGGGATCGATCCACCAATCCTCTGATTGAAGGAAAACCCTGATCTACCACTGTGTTACAGTCGCCCCCCATGTGCAGTTAGGACACTCAGTACACAATACTGGAGACAACAACGGTCGTATTTCTAGAGTTCATTCTATCGCACAAGGATCACTGAAAAACCCATCGTGGTTCAGGTGTGTGTGATGACGTGGAGAGGCGACTGTTGGTTCTAAACAACAATGGCGGCTCCTAAAGAGGTTAGACGCTACAATAGCATCAGTTCTATCAGAACTGGAGAGGACTTCAGTAAGTTTGATTCACAGATGGTTCAACCAATCGCCTGCCAAGTGCTTTTTGTAAACTGCCCTTTTTCCGAACAGTTTACAATGACGACTACTCCGAAGGTTCTGTGTAACAAACCATCTGGTGCGTTTGGTTAGGTTAAAGCAGGAATGTTGGTGAATCAGTCCGCGTTTCTCCCAAAATGAACATGAGTGATTGTTACAGTATCTGTTGTCAACAGCTGCTTTACAATGTATAAGCAGTTCATTAAATCCCTGCAGCCGGTGGAAGGCAGCAGGACACAGATGTTGATGAATCTGAAGACTGATTGTAGAAGTGCGGCATCAGAGTGCAGTGCTCGGCCGTCCACTGTGTTTACCTTCATTAAATCCTCTCCAAATGATTTCTATCATCACCGTACAAATTAAAATAAAAACCCACTCCACCTACCTCTGGCTGCAGATTCTTGGCGCTGTGTTGAAGTCTGCATCATCTACACAACAATGATTTCCTGAAGAAGCTTCCCTGTGATTGACAAAGCTTTTCCAGAGTAGGGAAACCAGTGATGTGATTGGCGGAAGAGTTATTTATTAGTAACAACGCCCTCCCTCCTCAAAGCCTTTTAGCATTTTGTACTGCTACATGAACTTAAATGAAAAGGTGCCCTGGAGATGCACACACTGTCTCCATGTCCAAGACATTGCACATGTTGTTGCACTTGCATGAGGGGGGTGGGCAATGGCCTCTTCTCCACTTACGCCATAGGGTCCACTCCGGCCCACTGGATGAAGCTGCAAAGTGTGACAATATATTTATTAATTCCAATCATTCAATAAAATGCAGTGCTGATCGTATTTGTCCACCAGTTTCATTGTCCTAATAAGAGTACTGGATACAGTATTCTAGAACCCACGTGCTTACTTAAAGGCTACAAGATACAACACTGTCAAGCGTAGCCTGGTGTTCATGCAGGAGCCGCTGATGGAAAGTGTTTCGGTCAAAAGGGGAAAAGTGAACACAGAGTGTGGGGTTTCCCAAGACAAAATGGACCAGGTCCTATTTCTTCACAGATGTATGTGGGAAGCCAGTGTGTTGGCGTGTTCACAGCACCTTTCACTGCTTCATGAAGATAATATTCAGCACCTCTACCAGACTTATCATGGAGAAAATACCAGAACCTGAAAGGACAACAGAGAAGATAAATGAATCAAAAGAAAGGGGACACATTTGGAGGAGTTGCTATTGTGCAATGGTTTTACTGGTGCAGCATACGTGAGATCATATTTGGCTGTATGTGGCCCACATGAACTAAAATAGGTTTGACACCCCGGCTTGGATGATCAGAGCATCGCTTTGTATCCACATCTGTGAATTTTCTGAGTGAGAGAAACCACAATACCCGCATCATTACGCAGCACTGATGCAAATGTTGCACCTACAGTGACACGTGTTTCCCAATCTCTCCTGTGACAGGTAGCTTTAAGTCATTACCAACCCACAACAAAAGCCAGTGTGTGTATTTGTTTGTGTGTGGCCTCCCATCTTGTGTCCACACAGCTGGGGTGTCATTACAGTGTGGTGTGATTGCCGCTGACAACACACACACACACACACACACGGTCCAGGAGGCAGAGTTATTGTTGTGTATAGGGCCAAGGCCATCCATCTGTCCTAATATGTGTCCAACTAAGAACAAATTCATAGTCCATCAGTGGGATGGACAGAAACTGTAGGCTCGGGATTGTGTGTGTGTGTGTGTGTGTGTGTGTATGTGGGTGGGCACACAGGACAGAGAAGGAGAGCATGCCCTGGTGTCAGGGTTTATTTGTTGTGTGTGAGTGTGGGCTGTCATCAAGCTGGTAGAAAAGCAGAGCTGACAGGGGAAAAGGGCCATGATGGCCTCCCAGGCCTAAAGTCCTCTGCTTAATGTCAGCCTGCTAATGGATCCAGTGACAGGTCCTGTCCCTAGCCGCTTCCACCTGTCCCAGCTGGAAAACAAAGACTAACACACCCTTCACACATTCCTTTGAGCTGCTCTCACCAATGAAGATCAAGTAGAGCGGGGGAGAAACTTCAAACCCCCTGTCTGCTCTACAGACACTGGATAAGGCTAGCCACCGTGTAAAGGGATGCTGTATCATCGGGTCTTTCTGGTTCATACTGATACAGTACCGTTGGTTCCCACTGCCCAAAAAATATGTTCTGTCACTCTTGAGAGATGTATCAAAGCATAAAAGCATTTCTGACAAAATATAGTGTATTTTTCAAGGGCAACCCGACACTGGATTGGTTCAAAATATTCCGGTCTATTGCACTTCTGAGCGGATATCTGTAAAGAATAAAAGACGTTCTTAGACAAGTATCATTTTGCTCTTGCCGTCAGCTCATTATGTATTCTCTTCCTGATTGAGTTTTAACGAGTTTAAATGCTGTGAATTGAAACTAAACTAAAATGCAACAAAAGTACTTGGTTGTGTTTAGTAAAACATCATGGTTTGGCTTAAAATAAGTATGTTTGTTAAGTCATTTAAGTTACAGGCGTCGATGAGAATAAGTCAACGTTGACGTTTAGTTTCACACAGGACATAAAAGCGGTCTACTGGGTGAAAGTCCCCAGCCTCCTCCTTTCGTATTCGTTGGCGGACTCATTAGAAATCTATCTGTGATACATGGAAAAAAACAAAAAACTACTCTGGGAGATATTTTAAAATGCAGTTTTGTTGTATGGGAAAGTATGTTTTCGGAGACCAGGCTTCTATGTCAGTCAGCCACCACCAGCACTGCTCAAAGCAAGCTGAACTTTCTCCCACAGCACTGCGTGACATTGTAACTCTGGTGGTTACATCCTGATCGCTGCCAATCAGTTTGGTAACAAACAAAAGGGACGTAGGTGAAGACGGTAAGTGCTTTTGTCCATGGGACTGTGGCTCAAACCAAACTCAGACATTTCTTACTAAGAGCTTTGTCTGTTCATTGTTGGCAGCACTAATTGATTTACTATCTTCCATCATTAGTTTCAGTTAATTTCTCTATCGCAGATGTTTGAAATTTTCAGTTCAGTATTATGAACGTCCCAACAGAAGGTGTTATCAAATCAGTCTCTGCAACACATGCTTGCCTGTTATATATGTTACTCAACCAACTGCATGTTCAAGGGGATTGACAAGCTCTATGCATCTTTACAAATCCATCATCTCAGCTGTTTAACAACATCACTTACTACAACTGAGTTTAATTATCTCCTTCCACTTAAAATGGACTGAGACCAGAGAGTGTTATGAGAGTTGTTGGTTCTCTCTGTCTTTCCAAAAGTTCTGGGTCACTCTGCTGTTTGATCTACAGGGCTACCCACCAAGGTCCTAGTCAAATACCATTCAAATCAGCGGTGATGGAGCCAGGGCTGTGGCTTTTGTGGGGCTGCCATTTGGGTGGAAAATTTGCAGCTGGTGCCCAGGGACTGGTCTGTGGTTTCAAACTGAGTTATACGTTTATTTCATGTGGACCTTTACAGTCTCTGGAGAACAGAATAAAGCTCTTGCAGAGAGTAGTAGCTCCAAGCCACAATAATAAAATAGCAGTTATGCAGATTCAGCTCTTATTATTTGCGGCAGTTTATGTTTACTAATGTTTGAGAGCAAAGGGCGAAGGGAAAGGCAGTAAGGAGTCGTGTTGAACATTTAAATCATCAGTAAATGGTCAATTAAAGCAAAATCAAAGAAGGGAGAAAGAAAAAGAAGGCTTCTCTCTTGTACTGTGCACCTCCTCTCTCTTAATCGCATAGCCCTCAGTCTGAGCACCTTGAAGCTACTAATCATTGATGCATGAGTAGCATGCATAGCAGTCCCCCGGCTGCTACTGAAAGAAGGAAATGTATGACCCGAGAATGGCAAGGGCACATCCAAACCCATTCTTCACTCTTATTTAGCCATTGTCCTTTATAGTGACTGTCAATGGTGAGGTTGGATGTTTAAATGTGGAGAACGGTGCACACTTTCAGACTCTTCATTACAGCTCAGGGATAGTTTTCTCAGAGGTATTGGTTGTTCCACCTCAGCAAATGAACAGTGAGTGATTTTACTTGTCATTATAATGACATTACAAATAATAGGGTCTCCTGAAACACCAAAGGTTGTCATTTATACCGTGTTAGGTAATTGTATCAAACCCTATTGTAAAGAAATAAAAAGAGAAAGCTGAAGCAGGTGAGGATATCCTCAATCTTACTTTACATAGAAACCTAAGACTCTCCCAGATAATGTTGCGATCCTACTGGTGTAACACTGTCAGTGTCACGGGGTGGTGTGGCGGACCCAAACGCAGACACGAACAAGGTTCAAATAAAGTGAAAAGGTTTATTTTACAGGGAATAAGGGTGGTGATCCTGGGCAGAGCAAGGCAGGGCAGCCAGATCGGGGTGTAAGCGTGGCAGGGAATGGATAGCGTTGTCGAGGCAGGCAGGCTGGGGAACCAGAGAGGATGATCCACTGTGGCCACAGGAAGACAGGGTAAGTTCAGGCAGACAAAAAGACACGGATACTGCGTGGCCAAGAACGAGCAAACTAACACTGTGAATGCAATAATGATCTGACAGAGATTTGATGTGGAACCGGGGTAGATATACTGTTGGGTGATTAGTAGATGGGAGGCAGCTGGGTTGACTGGGCAGGTTAGTTGAATGAATGCAATCAGGAGGGAGCCGGGAGGAGACCAGGGCGGAGCCACGCCCAAAGCACACACACACACACACACAGACACAGGATGTTAAGCCGAATCGTGACAGTCAGAGAGGTGTGGTCTTGGTTGAAATGGAGAAAAAAACAGACATAGGGCAAAGTAATAAAGTAGTCTTTTATAATGAAAGGTCATGCTTGCTCTATCTCTCTCTTAATTTACTTCAAAATAAAGAAGGTTTAGTAGATTATGGATCAATAAATGTGGTCAACACACGTCTCTCACTCATTTCCTCGGTTTCTTTGTTGTCTGTTTTCTCACTCGTAGCTCTGCCGGGTGGGTGAAGTTTCTTTCGCACATGACAGCAATTACTGCTTTTGTTCATTTACAGTTTCTGTGTGGACTTCACAAAAGTTGTACAGAACAAAATAAGCAAGAAAAGGAAAGTCCTCCGTTTTGTGTCCGTCCTCCTCAAAGCCGTGACTTCAGACGTCCACTTCGTAGGGACACGCCGCTCGCTAATCGCTGCAATAACAGCTGCTAGTATAGAAAACAAGGTCAGTAATGACTGTAATGTGTTTTCCATGTTGAATTTGCCTGGTCAAGGCTGTCGTTTGTTTTCTTCATGTGATTGCTAAGACCCAATGATGTTTCTACGTCATCGTTTCCAAACGTATGCGTTTTCACTAGTCCACAGTATGAGGTAAACCCACAAGTTTTCAAACGTATCCGTCCTCGGGAGCGTTTTTTTAACCATCCATTTTCGGTGCTCTAAAACTCCGGCATGTTCTGGACGCTCAGTGTAAACGTAGCAAAAGATATGCGTTTTAAAATGGAAACGTAGTAGTGTGGATTCGGCGGGTATTCGCCAGTCCTTGCAAATCTGACATTTTCAAACTGAGCAGAGGCGAGGAGAAAAAAGACCGTTCCTCATCAGGATTCTGTGTCAGCTCGATTCATACACTCTCCCTGGACTCATACGCCATCATCCTCACTTCATCCATAACATCTTTACATTATACTTTACAGTACACTACTGTGTCCACACATGTTTATATGCACTGTATGTACATTAAAACATTCTCCCACTTTTTGTATTCGTTATTGTTTAGATTGTTGTGTAGTATTGAACAGGTTATTTTTGCTCATCATCAATATGTATTCAATATTTTGTGATCTTCGTCTTTAATAATATAAGCTGCTGTAACTGTCAGCTTCCGCTCGCCGCTGTGAATGTGATAGAGTTATAAGCTCAGTAATTGGATGTTTCTTGCTAAAATGCTTCTAAAAGTTTCTCCTTCAGTCTTTATGAAAACAGGCTCGTACCTAACACAGTGTATGATCATTCACCCAGGAGTGAGGACAGGATTGTAAGTCATGTCATATATTCAATGGGAAAAATTGAATGGAGCTTTCACTTCCGGGAACCAAGCATGGAAAACATAAACCCCATGCTGAACATGTGTAGAAGACTATCATCAAAGGACAAGTAACACAACCAGGTGAGAAACAGAGGACTCTGTGAACGATTGATGCTGGAAATAAAATGCCATGCTCCACTGTTGGAAAGCCACTGCAATCTTCAGTGGTGAACGTGTACTTTCATCCTCCCTCATGGAGCGTGTCGAGATAAAAGGGAGAATCAATTATGTGCCGTATTGATCAGACACTTCCATGTGTTTTAAAGCTTCCGGATGAATGCCGTCAACTCTTTAATTGAAACGTTTGCTGTGTGGGGAGCGCAGGTCTTCCGGCAGCTGTTGTATAAAGCCTGCTTTGCATTTTCTCTCTGCGTATTGACGTCGTGTCACCCCACAGCGGCAGGTTGAATGCTAAGAGGATTAAGATGTTGCAGTGAGGAGGAGACAGAGGAGAGGAGAGGCACACAGTGTGCACTCATCCTGTGTTACCTGGCTGTGCTTACAGGCTGCGCATCAGCTTACAGCTGTGATTAGACACGTCTACAGTAGAGGGCTGAATGAAGGGATACTAAGCCAGCTACTCAATCTGCATTCAAGTCATGGAGGAAAACTTTACTCCGTTACCAGTCGAGTGGGAATCGATAGGGATGGCCGCTCGTCACAGAGGGTGTGGTGGATGACATATTTCATGCTTCAGAAAAGAACTAGCTCAAAGTTCAGCTCGCACAGATTAAAATGAGCTTGTTCGCGTTCATAGTTCACAATTTTCACTTTTCAACTAGGTTCACAGTTCCTGAAAATCAACAATTTCACATTCAGTTCACCTTCATTTCCATTGTTGTTGTTTTTTCAACTGGTCGGCTGCTGTGGTGTTTTTTTATTTTTAGTCTCAAAACCTACGGGTGCGTGCAAGGTGCGAGGGGAAAGTCCTGCGAGCCATGGTAGGAGCAGCAGGACACGCACAGCTCAACCCAGCTGCAATGGACGGAGGAGGCGGAGCAAACATTTGAGGCACTAACAAGTCACTTGCGATCTGCCCCAGCACTCGGAATTCCAGATTATTCAAAGCCCTTTCACCTCTACGTTTCTGAAAGATTGGGCTATGCAAGTGCAGTACTCATGCAAGATACCCCGACAGGAAAACAATAACTGGCCTATTATAGCACTAAACTAGACAGCACTGAGGCGGGCTTGCCACCCTACTATCAGAGATGGGCCGCAGCAGCTTTTGCATTCCAAAAAGCTTCAGTTTTAACTATGGGCCACCCAGTGGTGCTGACGGCACCTGAACTCACAATCCGCAGATGCAGCCCAGTGAACCCTGCAACCAGGCTGGTGCTGCCAGTAGATGGAACTCCACATGACTGTGTCCAAGTAACAGACTCCTTCATGTGAGCATGTAAAGATATGATATCAAAATATAAATCAACCAATCACTGCAGATCTCACTTTGTTTGTGGATGGATCGCACTTTAAGGATGCAAAAGGTAACCATGTAGGTTATGCTGTAGTACAGTTACATAAGGATAACTCCTTCACGGATGTACAAGCAACTAAAATACCCCAACCATGCTCAGCACGACTTGCTGAAACCAAAGCCCTAACAGCGGCATGTCAATTAGCATGGGGAAAGCGCCTTAACGTATATACATATTCAGCATATGCATATGGCGTTTGTCATGTTCATGGCAACATTTGGAAGCAGAGGCTTCCTCAGGCAGATGGCACCCCTGTAAAACATGGGAGAGCTGTTGCTGCGTTGTTAGACGCTATGCGTCTTCCCACTGCTGTAGTCATCATTAAATGTCCCATCAGAAAACTGACACGTTAATTGCTAGAGGCAACAGTTCAGCAGATGAGGCTGCAAAACGTGTGGCTGCAGCAAAACCTATAGGCTCACTATTGGTAGCCAAATATTGCGAACCCCTGACAACCCTGTCTTCCCTGACAATGGCACAGGGAAATTTTTAGCTGCTACAGTTGACTGGACACGGCATGCATCCATGGCATTAGCATACAGTAGGTCCAGAGTTTTATTGTTCCGTGTGGGGCAGTTAACATACTGATGAAAAGTTGGCAGTGCTCTATCCAGAGTGGTGTGGTTAAAGTCTCCAGTAATTGCCCAAAATGCACCAGTATGTTGACTCAGCAGTCCAGACACAGTGGAGTGGATGGTGTCCAGCGCTGCCTCTGCGTCAGCTGATGGAAGAACGTACACAGCGACAACAATGGCGGATGAGAACTCCCTCGGCAAATAATAAGGACGCATCCCCACGGCTAACAGTTCAGCGTCCGGGCTACAGAAGCGTTCCTTCACACACACGGTCGGGATTGCACCACCTCTCGTTCACATACATTGCAATCCCACCACCTTTCTTCTTCCCGCTCTGTATAACGTCTCTGTCCGCCCGAACAGTCCTGAAGCCGGGCACCGACGCACTGTGGTCCGGGAAATCTGAGTGCAGCCAAGTCTCTGTGAAACACATGACGCTACACTCTCGGTTCTCCCTCTGGGTCTTTACCAGCGCGCCGAGCTCATCCGTCTTATTGGCCAATGACCTCACATTCCCCAATAAAATCACCGGTACCGAAGGTTTTTATTTCCTCCTCTTCGTCTTTAACTTAGCAGATAAGCCACTAGAAAAGTTGAAAAAAAGTTGCCTGACTGTCACTTAAACAAAACGTTAAAGGAAAAACAAAACAGAAGAGAGGAAAATAGTGAAAGAAGACTAAAAATAAAAACACCTGTATCTATAAATGCTGCTTTAGCAAAATAAATCCCCTTATCTATCTATCCACACATACATAACAGTCATTTAGCAAACACTGATATGCAACTAGCGGAGCCGGGGATCGAACCGCCGATCCAAGGACAGCCCTGCTCTCCACTTACCCACCGTTGCCCTACATACACACACACCTAAATATATACACATACATACAAAAATACATACATACATACATACTCACACACCTAAACACATACATACATACACAGTCTGAGCCTATGGCAAGTATACATGTACAGTACATACTGTACACATAATATTACATCATCTCACTGTGGACCTCAAGAGGCTCGAGAGCAAAGTATTCAATAATGTGTGCACTGAAAAAGCTAAATTCCTAATGCAGGTGATGCTTCCTGGTTACAAAGTGTGTGCAGTGGAGGTGTTAGTAACTCCTGACCCTATTAAATTAATTAAGCCCCAGCTTATGATAATGGAGGGATGGAGAGAGAAAGAAATTGAGTCTGCTGGAGTCTGGTAGTAGTCCCTCTGAAAGCCTCTCGCTGATGAGGCTGGAGGGTAGGCACACCGCTCAAACGCATAACTTATTAAATTAGTGTCGGTCTCCACGGGATGCACAATAATTGCCCTCCATGTCATTAAATTCAGCCTGCTTTTGGCTACGCTTCACAGGCTTCTTCAGCCAGTCATGTAGAAGGGTCCACAGCCACTGATATCTGCATGCTCTGGCCTTGTGTGTCTGTGTGTTAAGGCATAGCTGCAGCCTCACAGAACAGCAAAGGAAAATGGTGACTGATGAATGTGGATGAGATGGATGCAACAGTACAGATTGTTGTAAGTCAATTTACAGACAACAGGTCTCAAATTGAACTATTTCTTCGACTAATGTAAATAAATTGTCTTAACTGCTCTCAACAACTGCTACCATCTTCTGTGTCAAATTTAAACATATGGTGGGGCAGTTATGTATCATGCTGCTGATTGGTGAAAGTTAAACAAGATAAAACCAAGGCCATTCATCCTAATGCATTCTTCATTGGTCAATGCTACACCCTCCCAACAGGTTTCATGAAAATCAGGGCAGTAGGTTTTTTTTTCCTGTAATCCTGATGACGAATAGACAAACAAACCGAACCGAAAACATAGTCTCCTTGGCGGAAGTAACAAACCCACTCGCAACAAACAATTGAGAGGGGGTATAAATTTGAATGGAAATTAAATGAAATGTAGAAAATTCTAATTTCTCAGAAACTAGATTGACATAAATGTAAACTTACATGTTTCTATGTTGTGGAATACTGAAGTTATATTTTAATATTAATTTACCATACTGTGCAGCTTATGCTATTTATAGCGTTTGTTAACCCTGAACTCTGAGTGGACTAACCCTGAACTCTGAGTGGACTAACCCTGAACTCTGAGTGGACTAACCCTGAACTCTGAGTGGACTAACCCTGAACTCTGAGTGGACTAACTGAACTCTGAGTGGACTAACCATGAACTCTGAGTGAAATCTGAGTGGATTAACCCTGAACTCTGAGTGGACTAACCCTGAACTATGAGTGGATTAACCCTGAACTATGAGTAGACTAACCCTGAACTCTGAGTGGACTAACCCTGAACTCTGAGTGGACCAACTCTGAACTCTGAGTGGACTAACCCTGAACTCTGAGTGGACTAACTGAACTCTGAGTGGACTAACCATGAACTCTGAGTGAACTCTGAGTGGATTAACCCTGAACTCTGAGTGGACTAACCCTGAACTCTGAGTGGACTAACCCTGAACTATGAGTGGATTAACCCTGAACTATGAGTGGACTAACCCTGAACTATGAGTGGATTAACCCTGAACTATGAGTGGACTAACCCTGAACTCTGAGTGGACTAACCCTGAACTATGAGTGGATTAACCCTGAACTATGAGTAGACTAACCCTGAACTCTGAGTGGACTAACTCTGAACTCTGAGTGGACTAACCCTGAACTCTGAGTGGACTAACCCTGAGTGGGGGGAGTATTAGCAGGAAAGAGTTAACCTAAAAAGTAGGTCTGTCAGAAGTGATAAGACTATGAGAACTGTTTTGTCCAATGATTTAAGAATGATCTGTTGTCTACCTTATATGGACCCGGAGGTGGCAGAAAGCTCGGAGGAGAAGGGTACATATATGGAGACAACAAAGGATCGGAGCTTCTGTGGGTTCTTGTTCTTTAGGAAACTTGGTTCTTTGGGAATTTGGTGCATTTGACATTTTGTATAATCTTTTATTCATTTTTGTAAGCCTTTCTTTACTTTTTGGAAAAAACAAATAAAACTGGTTTGTATTTTGTGCATTCCAACCAAAGTCCAGTGTTGCTGGTCTCTGGTGGGGCCTTCGTAGTCTCCTAGAGGTGAGGGTGCTCTTCCCCTGGGATAGGCTGACAGTAGTAAATGAATTAGACATTCCTGTTACAAGCTGAGGTTAAGATGGTGTTCTTCAGTATTATGTGATTTACTAACTTGGTTGGCTCAGATTGATTTTGATCATATGTGATGTTGCAGTGTGATTATAATGCTTAGACATTAGCTGTTGTGTATTAGGAAGCAATAGGGGTCAGACTGGCATTTGAATTCGGGGTGTTAGGGCCGGGGTCCTAAAGCTGCCCTAAATAAGCGAGTGAGGTTCCCAAACACACTTCCTCCTGGTTCCTCCTCCAGCGGTGGCCCTTTAGAGCCGGTCCATCCTGGAGTACTTCCAGTCCTAACACACCTGTTGCACACACACACACATGAATCCGTTGATATCCGGCTGTCGGGGATGCCGGTTTTTTAGCCTGAAATAAGTGATACGACGGTGGCTAGTGTTATCAAGTTATCCTGGCTTTCGCCTCACTAAGCAGGCTAAGACGGTCTCGCGTGTATATTTTGGGAGGTACGTTTGTTACCTAGGTCAGAGGTTATTGAACAAGCCGTCTTCCAGTGCTTCACTCACTGGGAGGGGGTTAATCAGCTAGGCTGCACACCTTTTCACAGTAATGTTATATAACTAACACACAATATATATATATATATATAGAGTGGATGAATTTAAACTCACCTGGAAGAAATAAATGTCAATAACACGGTTAGTGGGCTGTTCTTAACTCATAAACACAGGAGAGGACATTTATATCAGACTTAGATGAATCACCATTTCTTTTCTCACTTGCATCTGTAGGGTCTTTAGCAGCACACTCTTCTCTTGTCCTCATACCATCGCCATGTTTGCAGTGCCGTAGTTGGAACACAACCAGGCAACAGCTCTCAACGTAGAATGGCTAAATGTCAAGACAGAGAGAGAAACAGAGGAACAAGTACTCGAGGAGAGAGAGACAACTGTGAGATAATGCAAAAGGGAATGAATGATGGGATGAAACAGAAAAGTGAGAGGAATGATGAAGAAATGCCAGTGCGAACTGTGGCGACCTATAAATAATAAAGAAGTTGGACATGGACGGGGGGGGGGGGGGGGGGTTGAAGCTCCTAACTGATGAGCAGCTTAGCGACAGAAAAGTCGAATGTTTCCATCCCGACAAACAAACGAAGAAAGTCTGAGAGTCGGTAATGAGGACTCTCCTATAAACAATGAAACACTTTATGAATTTGATCTGTGACATACGCAGAGGGGATACAGACACATTTGGGTAATTTGCATGGCTAATTAGCCGCAATGCAACAATAATTAATTTAAAAAGTGATATTTAAATTAATTATTGATTGGATTAATTAAGTCAGAGGGGGCAAGAGGGGGTGTGGGGGTAATTAAGATACATGTTCAATGTGTTGGTAATTAGGATTTGGAGCGAGGTGATGATGATGATAATGATGTAAAGACGGGATGCCAGGGATGAGGAGCGGTAGACTGTCATGTGGCTGTTCAAGTCATCCGCAGGCTGCAACCAGAAAGTGATGGAGGACGACGGATGGATAGACAGGGGGAGAAAGAGGAGAGGGGGGGGGGGGGTATTCAGAAGCATTATTCAGAGACTGCTTGCTCCTCAGCTGTTGACTGTGCGCAGTGTTCTTACTAATGAGTGCCTATTGATCGGTCTCGCCCCTCTGCCCACCCCCGCTCACCTGCTCCTGATCAGAGCACTGACTCACTGGTTAACACTGGACTTCTGCTGATAGTTACAATGAGAGCAGACAACCTTCTGCCGTTCTCTCTACATCAAGGACACGAGGAATCAGAAGAGTCTGAGCCCACATGTTCGCACAATTGAAAGCTGGGCTGGCTTGTGACCTCCAGAATGAGATACTACACAGGACCACTTCACCGTCCACAAAGCACATAACAACAACACAGAGTATTAAATAAGCCAAGTAATAAACTGAAATTCACAGAGCTTCACTAAAAACACCTTAAACCTGCAGTGGTTGGTTTGATTGGCCCCTTTGGAGGCAGCAGAAACAAGCTGTGAACGTTGACGAATCAGCACCTTTCAAGTTGATTACGGTTGCTCATTTACAGCTCAACATTATTGAGGAACATTATCATTCACTTGTTGTGTCTGTGTCCTCCTGATAAATACAAGTGCAATGCACAGTGCTGCAGAAATGAGTCATCGTTTTTACACTTCCTGTTTCCTCGTCTCAAAGTCAATGTAATGTTGAATTTTAGTTTTAGTTTTTCATTTTTTAAAGCTCGATATGGCAAATCTGACCCAAATACCATCACGTGAGAACATGCACCTTAATGAAGAGGTTTAATGTGTGCTGCTGGTAACTGGTCTTCATTCGTCCCTTTGTAGACTCAGCTGATGGACACGGAAGGTTTATTCTTGCAGACCATGAGTCCAAGTGAAAATGAGGAGAGGAGAAGGCAGCTTCACCTCCAAAATCTGTTGACAAGCCAAATGATAATGAGATGGAGTGAGAGAGTGGGAGAGAGAGAGAGAGAGAGAGAGAGAGGGTGATCACACCGGCTGGGAATAGGGAATAGATATGCAAGGTAAGTCAATTAAGGAGGCAATTTCCACCCTCCCCTCTTGCCCTGAAAGAACTAGAGCAAGTGAAGCCACTTGCAATGGTGTCAGAGGACAAATGGAACACAGAGGCAGACAAAAGGCATGTGCATTTAAAGAGAGAGGACACAGTGACGCTTCAGGACCTGCATATTACGACAAATGAAACCATCCTGTTCAACGTCGGGGATCGGAATAGAATCAAATGTTGTCGCAGAAAGAAATTCCCAGTAATGACTTCAAAAAGAAGAAGTTAAAAGGAGAGGAAAGTAGTTATTAGTCACAGTCTGATATCAGTTATTCATGTCCTCATCCGGACAAGAATAACTGTCTGTCATCCAAAAACACATCACATTCTTGTGCAGGAGCAGACATTTTTGGCCTGGATGAGGGAAAGGTCAGGGGATTCACCAGAAGAGACCACCAGAAGACAGCGTTGGATGTTCGTATGAACCCAGACCCCATAATACGGTGGGGGGGGGGGGGGTTGACATTGTGGCCACAGGCAGAAGAGCAGTGCCTCAACAAATGTGCACAGGAAGTTAGTCGCTTCAACACGTTAGATGTGAGGAAGAATTTGGGAAAAAACGCATGGCACACATTTCAGAGCAGAGAGCTTTGGAAAGGCGGACTCACAGCCGAAGTTAAAGTTAGTTCTACGGTTAATGTCTGTGGTTTACTGATGTGACCTCGTTGTGTTGAGCTCAACTTCATGTGTTATTCTGGAGATCAACCATCTGCCATCTGTGGGGCAGCTTGGCTCAGAGGCTGAGCATGTTAAATGCTTTGGCTGTCATTTTTCATTTTCTTCAAGTTTCACTTTTCTTTAGAGAGCTTTTCAACCTGTGTGCTAGAGCTGCACAGCATAGATTGTAGAAAGGAAATTAATTGTTTTAGCCATCTACAGGAGAGAAAACACGTCTGATCTAAAGAGTTTTCTCTCCTGAACAGGTGAAAAAAAGATAATCACGATAATCTTTCTAAATTATATTTATTAGTTTAGGCAGGTGAGTTTGTTGTTGTAATACTCATGTATTATGAAGTGCGACACTTTGCATGTTTTAAACAGGACGAAAAGCATTCATGGTTTCTTCCAGGTGAGATTTCATGTACTTCTTGTGTTCAGAGTACATATGGAGGAATTTAAAAACTCACAAACATGCTTGAAGCTCCAATGGCCAAAATGAGTATTGCAACTAAAGTTGTCTTATATCAGAAAGGCCTCCGGTACAGCCTGAAATGATGGATCGGGTATCAGCCAGTGCGTGAGTCTGTGCGGTGATTTGGTATCACGTTATCATTATCACTTATCAAAGATGGAAGTATAGCTGACGAGTGAGCCGTCTCCCTTCTTTCTCATCTCTTTCGAGATTTGCACGTGCTCAGGAGTGATCAGGCAGGTGCTAGCGGAGAGCGTAACATTAGCCAGAGCCAGCAAAATGCTAGCAATTTGGCAATATTTCACACTGGGAAATCTGATAGCTTTAACACAGTGGTTCCTCGTTGGCACTCAGTATCGGCCGATAGGCAAGTTCAGGTAGTGGGATCGGTATCAGAAAAGAAAAAAGTGGGATCGGAATATCTCTCTAATTACAACCATCACTTTTTAGATCATCCTCATGAAGTAAGTCTTAAACAACAAACACAGAAGAGAAAAGAAGTTAGATCATTAGATCATTAGAATTATTTTCTTTTTTTGCTCATCTTGTGTTTCACTGATTCATGTCTGAACCTGAGGACAGATAAGCCTCTGGGGTCCAGGGGTTATAATTCTGGGGTTCTGGTGTAGCCAGCAGATATCAGGTCCAAGATGTCTTCTTCCATGTCAATCCTAATTCCTCAAAGGAAGTTATTTTTCTTTAGCTAATAACTTCTTTAGTTGTTTTAATTTCTTGTTTTATTTCAAATGTCAATGATCTGCAGATAGTAGAAGCAGTTTAACACAAATGTGCTGGTTAATTTAGAGGAGCTCAAGTAAATTTCACAATTCTTAGCCGGTCTTTTTACCTCTTTGTCTCTCTCACACACACACACACACACACACACACACACACACACACACACACACACACACACACACACACACACACACACACACACACACTATGTCTTGTTTTCTTTAAATAATGAGGCAGCACACCTAAATCTCAGCCGACGAATAAGAATGAGTTTGTCCGGCCTGCCTCACAGATGGAGTCTTTCAGCAGGTCACTCTATTTATGTGACTCACTCCCACCATTACTTTCATTCAGGATTACTGCAGATGCCCGTCCGCTCTAACTGGAGCATATATACCTGGCTGGTTTCAAACGGAATTTCTAACAATCTGAATGTGCCTCCATGCTGTGCAGACGCCACTGCAATCACATAGTCTTCTAAAGAGAGACATAACAGCGTCAGTATACTGTGATGCTCAGCAGTGAGCTGTCTGTCTCTTCTGTCTGTCCACAGACAGTCACATTCACTGTGTTCCACATGAAAGCCCCGTCTGCTCTGTGTGTTTATGGATATCTATCTATTTTAGATGGTAATAGTAATACCGAATAAATCAATCAATCGCGTATCCATCCCACACCACCGGGTATGTGAACAATTCACTGTATATCTAACCGAAAGACATCAGTATTTTACAACACAGCAACAGCTGAAATATCAGTAATGATCCCAAATAAATGCCAAATGTACATAATTAGACATATATATGACATAGAGCAAGCACCAAACATACTTGTTTTAACCCAAACTCAGATCTTATCCGAAACTCAACCACGATCATATTCCAGATCATATTCCAGATCATATTCCAGATCATATTCCAGATCACGTGTTGTAGCAGTTTGAGATGGGTCTCAATGTGGGAACCCAACTACTCCCATCGCATGAAGCTCTCACCCACAGATTAAACTCTCTGAGGATTGTAAAGTGAAAGTGGTCCATCTGTGTCCATGTCTGTGTCTCCTCCACTCCTTCCTGTCTGTCTCTCCTCCACTCGTCTGTCTCTCCTCCACTCCTCCCCGTCTGTCTCTCCTCCAGTCCTTCCTGTCTGTCTCTCCTCCACTCCTCCCTGTCTGTCTCTCCTCCACTCCTCCCTGTCTGTCTCTCCTCCACTCCTCCCTGTCTGTCTCTCCTCCACTCCTCCCTGTCTGTCTCTCCTCCAGTCCTTCCTGTCTGTCTCTCCTCCACTCCTCCCTGTCTGTCTCTCCTCCACTCCTTCCTGTCTGTCTCTCCTCCACTCCTCCCTGTCTGTCTCTCCTCCACTCCTTCCTGTCTGTCTCTCCTCCACTCCTCCCTGTCTGTCTCTCCTCCACTCCTCCCTGTCTGTCTCTCCTCCACTCCTCCCTGTCTGTCTCTCCTCCACTCCTTCCTGTCTGTCTCTCCTCCACTCCTCCCTGTCTGTCTCTCCTCCACTCCTTCCTGTCTGTCTCTCCTCCACTCCTCCCTGTCTGTCTCTCCTCCACTCCTCCCTGTCTGTCTCTCCTCCACTCCTCCCTGTCTGTCTCTCCTCCACTCCTTCCTGTCTGTCTCTCCTCCACTCCTCCCTGTCTGTCTCTCCTCCACTCCTTCCTGTCTGTCTCTCCTCCACTCCTCCCTGTCTGTCTCTCCTCCACTCCTCCCTGTCTGTCTCTCCTCCACTCCTCCCTGTCTGTCTCTCCTCCACTCCTTCCTGTCTGTCTCTCCTCCACTCCTTCCTGTCTGTCTCTCCTCCACTCCTTCCTGTCTGTCTCTCCTCCACTCCTCCCTGTCTGTCTCTCCTCCACTCCTTCCTGTCTGTCTCTCCTCCACTCCTCCCTGTCTGTCTCTCCTCCACTCCTCCCTGTCTGTCTCTCCTCCACTCCTCCCTGTCTGTCTCTCCTCCACTCCTTCCTGTCTGTCTCTCCTCCACTCCTTCCTGTCTGTCTCTCCTCCACTCCTTCCTGTCTGTCTCTCCTCCACTCCTCCCTGTCTGTCTCTCCTCCACTCCTTCCTGTCGCTGTAGGGAGGCTCGTGTTGGCCTCACACCGTCTGCCTCTCGCCACCTGACTGAAGCTCCTACTGCTTGAGTGATGCCACCATGACAGCTTCATTCTGGACACTGTGTGTGTGTGTGTGTGTGTGTGTGTGTGTGTGTGTGTGTGTGTGTGTGTGTGTGTGTGTGTGCAGGCATGAAGGGAATTTTTTTTTTGCAAAGTCAGCACATATGTGGATATGAGGCTCTTGCGTTGGCATCTGTGTTGTTGTAAAATGAAAGCAGCTGATTGGGGTAAATGTGTGAACGTTTCCAGACGATGCTGTCAGACTGCGGCTCCGTGTTCCAGCTTTAAAAACCCATCAGTCGGATGAAGCCGTTCTACTTTAGCACCTGTGTACCTCTGCACACATTCAGGAGGTGTCAACATGCTGCCCGGGTATTTGTTCAATTGTTCAGACCTTCAGAACGGGCTGTCGGTTGAATTGTGAATTACTTTGGCCCTCACTCCTCTCTGGGCTTTTTATGCGATTACTTTCCTGGACAAGTTGTCTATTGTGTGCCTTTAACGATGAGATGGGAGTCATTCAAGGATATCAAACAAGCAGTTTGTACTCAGCTGTGAGATACTAGTAACTACTAGCATAAAATGAATTAGCATGGCTGAAGTGGGACTGTTCAAAGAACCTTGTGATATTGATGATATGATACGATATAAGACTTCCAACAAGATTAACAACTCCAGCATGCTGCAGCTAAAGGCTAACAGTAGCATGCTAGCGTGCATTCAATGTTAACATGACGAGGTTTAGTGGGTATAATGTTTACAATGCTCATTGTGTCAGTTCAGCACACATTATAACATTTCCTGATCACCAATAAACACAGAGTAGCGATTTGTATTAGTTTTGCAGGTATTTGGTCAAAATACAAATTACATTTTTGACTTGATGATGGCACTACATGAAAAGTTTCACCAACGTTTCATGTCACTCCATCCAATAGTTGTTGAGATACTTCAGTCCGATTCCAAACGTATTGACCCACATTGCCATTCCTAAAAAAAATGGTCATCCAGCTCGAGATTCCCGCCTTTTTCTCAAGCTAACTTGCTGGCACTGCAGATTTGTTTGGCCATTGTGGTGACTGTGGCTCAGCGGTAGAATGGGTCGTCCTTCGTGTTAGACCCCCGGTTCCGTTAGTCCATGTAGATGTGTCCTTGGGCAAGACAGGCTGTCCCTGCGGTGTGTGAATGTTGTATGAATGTTATGATAGTTTCCAAGTGCAGGTGGCACCTTGCATGGTAGCCCCTGTCATCAGTGTATGAATGGGTGAAGACTAGGAAGGAACTACACAAGTACAAGTCCATTTACCATGTCAAGTCAAGACAAACAAATTCAAAGCCAAGTCCAAATTAAACCAGCAGGTCTCCAGCCAAGAACAAGTTGCTGCTGTATTATGCAGCACTGCAGGCTAATTTAGCAAATGTATGCAACTGAAGGGATTATATTGTTTTTCAGGTCACACTCCCCCACCCTCCCTGTCTCTCTCCCTTTCTCTGTCTCTCTCTCACACACATGCAGACGCAGGCCTTCAAGCTCAACAGAATAGAGGAGAATGTACACGTCTGTATGTGAGTGACAGTACAGGCTGGTGATCGTTGAAGACGGCCATGTGAGCTCTCATGGCTGTGGTTCAAAGTCATCTTGTATGCTACGTTTGCTCTGTTCTGGAGCACAAAAGGGCAATAGGCCATTAGAAGATAAAACACTTTCAAGGGTAATGATAATTAGCAGGTTAAAAACTTTGACGTGTAATAGGAGAGATAAAAAAAGTACCAATGGATTTGGATAATTTGGATAATGGACATTTTACATGGACTATAAACAGGTGAGATTCTTTAACCTAATTCTGCACAGAACATAAAAGTACATCAAAATCAATCACGGACACATATCACACTATAACAAATTAAAATATAATTTTATGTTAATGGTTTTTTTCCATTTAAGAGCATTGTGGCATCATCTCAAAAACTGGCATTTAAAGGGTTAAATGAATAAATATTATGTATTTATGATCAGGACTGTTGGTTACTCGGTGGAAGTGGAACATATTATTGATATTATAGTACTTCTACAGCAGTTTCCATAGGGGACATTGTTTTGTGTAAAAGAGGGATCTGACACAACACGAGGTTTGTCATCACCTCGCTGTATTTGCCATAAATAATTCCTCATCAATCATTGCTCATGTCTTAGAATGCTGTATATGTCGGTGACCACAGCAGAGTCTTAACAATCAAATGTGATGATCCGATGTTCATCTATCATCAGACGGCCTGCATTAACAAACCTGTACCTCCTCCTTGTGAAATGGGATTGGCTGCCATGAGACACATGAAGCACATCCACTGTCAGGGAAATGTGGAGCTTGTTGAGTTCAAGTTATGAGATGGGAGTCCACAACTCTGAATGTACAGGTGCTGTGGGTGAGTCAGAGTCCTGTCCTATCCAAAGCCCTGTTAGTCGGCGGTAAATGCCAGATCTCACAGACACTTTCCAGTTTGTGTATTTGCCACAGCAGTGCAGAGAGGCTTCTGGCAGACTTTCTTGTCCCTTAAGACACTTAAATGTCGTTTGTCCTCCCCAACGCCTAAACGTGACACCACGGGAGAGACTCCACTTGTGTGGTAATTGATGGTGCGCTTGTTAAAGCTAACAGGAGGAGAGACAGCGCTTGGTTTCCCATTAGACGGCGCTCTCTGGTCCCTGTAGCTCTATAACACTTGATGCTGTTTTCTCCTGCTCTAATTATCTTCTGGATGGGGCTGCTTTAAGGCACCTTTTTATTTTTATGTTTTTGTAATCTATCTTACCGCTACAATGTGTGGGAAACGTTGTGATGTACGAGATGGACATTATTTTTACCCACAAAAAGCCGGCAATTACTGGTCGCTCTATTCTGTGTTTTTAACCCTTAAAACGACTTGAGAATAAAATGTCATGACCACGTTAATCAGGACGAGAAGGCGGTCTGCTGCCGTCTCAGTGTGTGCGAGTGGTGAAGAGCACTATAATCATATTTATGCAGTTGAATCAGTGATTGTTCATGTCACTCGCTCTATGTCTGACTGCACCGCTGACTTGATGGAGCTTGATTTAGGAAAATCTCTTCTCGGGGCCACTTCATGTTTCTCCTCCAGTGGCCTGTTCTGTGTAGCATCTGACAGTTTGCAGACATGCACTTATGCTGCCGTGTGTGTGTGTGTGTGTGTGTGTGTGTGTGTGTGTGTGTGTGTGTGTGTGTGTGTTACTGGGTGCAGCTCGTGGATGTGAATGTGTGGGCATTCTGGACCACGCTTACAGGGTGCAGCAGTGCAGTGGTTCACTAGGGGGAGCACTCGCTCTACTGCTCTCCTCCTTCCACTCCTCTGAACTCACACACAGTACTGATCTCACACTGAAGGCACGGGAGATGTCCTGTTACGGAAAAGGTCAAGATCAGTTCGCAGAAATGAGAGGAGAGGGGGAGGGAAGGGTGGGGGGGATAACTTATCTTATGGAGACCAGCAATAATTCAAAATGAATAAAAAACCACTTCTGCTACACAGCGTGGCTGATACGTGGTCGTGGGGTTTGGTCTACGGACCGGCTACACGAACAAGCATGTCCAGAGGTCCACCAGAGGTAGATCAGTCGCTGAATGACAGACGCTGAGAAACACACACCATCGGGTTCATTTTGTAAAGGCCGCTTTCAAAATAAAAATCTGTAAGACATCAGACCGTCACAAGAGTAGAAAGACACAAAGGGAACATACGGGCAGGAGTCGTCTTAGTTCTTCAACAACATTCAGAGTATCCAAAGAAATCGCAATCAGGGGATTCATTTGAGGTTTGTAGTTATAGTTAGTTATCCTAACCATAACCTGCACAACTAGTTCCCATTTCATCATTTGTGATGAACTGATTATGAATAACCAGGGTAAGAGGACTATGCCTTTGATGTCATGTGCATTTCCTTCCTTTGTGCAATACTAATGATCTAATGCACGTCATGTTTCCTGCTCCGCTTGGAAGAGTCTGCAAAACAAATGTAAAAAGCTGAATGTGATTCTCTGACTCAATTCAAGACTAGAGAGCCTTTAGTACACGACTGCTTTTAGTAATCCCGTCTGTTCCTATAGCCGACTTTCAGTACCGAATGCTTTTCATTTCGTTTTATGCAACTTTCTATTGTTTTCTCTGCCAGCGTGTGTGACGCTGCAGTGTTCGGCCAGCTTTCCTTGCAAAACAGGTTTATTTTCAGGTGAAATAATACGCATACAAAAGCATATGTCTATTGTTGTGCTTCATGCTCCTTTGTTTTCCTTCAAAAAAATGCTCTCCTTTTTGACAATACTGTCCCCACTGCTGTGGTTGGTGTCCAGTCTGAGCCAGTGTTGCTCTCCCCATGTGTATCACACATCACACATGTAGTAAACATCTATTTCACACCGCCTCAGTCTAAAGATCCACAGTAGACATACAATAAGATATTAGTTGACATAAAAAGACATATTTGTAACAGAGGGAATAGACTCATACTCAGAGTGTGTTGAAGAAAAACATCGTCCAGTTTTCCCTTCTAACTCCATCGGCTGGTCCACTAGAGACGATGCTGAACATCATTTTTCAGACGGCTGGCGGTGCTGGCTCTGAATCTCACTCTGGTTTACGCGCACTCCGCTAGGGGTCGTATGAGGTCCGCGTATGAGAGCCGCTCTCCCTGCCTCTCCGGCCCCGCTGCTTGTGTGGCTGGCTGGAGGAGAGTTAATATCGTTTCAACTACCGGCTGTAATTATAACGCGCAGCCTTAAGAAACAGCGCGCGAATGGCGGATGATTCCCTGCATACATATCACAGCATTTGCATGCATTACCCCGGTCTGTCCTCAGGCTCAGACGGGCCGGGGCCACCAAGTCAACAAGTCCTCCACTCGCGCTCATCACACGTTGGTTCATTATGGGACGCACTTTACGGACAGGTGTGTGTGTGTGTGTGTGTGTGTGTGTGTGTGTGTGTGTGTGTGTGTGTGTGTGTGTGTGTGTGTGTGTGTGTGTGTGTGTGTGTGTGTGTGTGTGTGTGTGTGTGTGTGTTTATGTATGTGTGTGTGTGTGTGTGTGTGTGTGGGGGGGGGGGGGGGGTCCAGCCTTGTCGTCCTCCATCCCCTCTTCTCTTTGGCGTCAGGGATGAGATAAATGAGAAGCCACTCGAATCAGCTCCGAGAAAGGCAGAGCGAGATAGAGCGGCAGTGAGGGAGACCAAGGGGGCCGAGCGGGGCGTTGACGGGCAACCCCGCTATCCAATCAGAAGAGAGCTCTCAGCGTGACTTACAGCCGCGGGGGCTGAGAGGGGGCGGTGCGATGCAAAAGAGGGGGGGAGAAAAAGAAAAAAGAAAAGAGTTGAGTGAACAGCGTCAGTAGAGAGTGGAGTGGAAGGGACCGCAGTGAGGGAGCAGAGTGCCAAGAGCCCGAAAGCGAGAGGACAAGTCGGACATTTACCATCAGAATATAGGGACAATCACAGAACACAAGACCGATCTGTTATTGCTTTGATGTGGATATTGATTTCCTCGTTTTCAAACTGCGCTCCAGACTGGTTCCACTGCGCTTCATTGGAATGCGCGCGGTAGCTTCTCCGGACACGTCTGAGAAGCGACACAGCAGAGCAGGGACAGAAAAAGAGGCTCGGCGGTCTTTAAAACTCCTTTCAGAAATAAAAATGCCTCTCTTCTAATGGGACAGATTTGTTTCCGGACGTCTTGTACATTCCTGGAGACTTTTACGCATTTTTGGAGACTTTGTCAGCCGAAGGAAATGGGTGATGGGACAGGATATTTTGCCCATTATTAACAGAGGATAATACGGTTTATAATATTCTCGACCTAAGTGCACTTGTTTCCCTGCGATGATTGTGCTTTTGATTGTCCTGTGCATCGCGGATGGAGTGCTCTCTCAGATACGCTACTCTGTGCCGGAGGAGGCGGACCATGGCACCTTGGTGGGGAATATCGCCGAGGACCTGGGACTGGACCTTACCAAACTGGCCTCACGCCGTTTCCAGGTGGTGCCCAGCTCTCGCACGCCGTACCTGGAGGTGAACCTGGAGAACGGCGTCCTGTTCGTTAGCGAAAAAATCGACCGGGAGCAGATCTGCAGGCAGAGCGCCAGCTGCCATCTCAACATGGAGGTGTTCTTGGAGAACCCGCTGGAGCTGTTTCGGGTCGAGATCGAGGTGGTTGACATTAACGACAACTCGCCCAGCTTCCCAGATACAGACATCACGGTGGAGATCTCGGAGAGCGCCACTCCCGGCACCCGTTTTCCCCTGGAGAGCGCGTTCGATCCGGACGTGGGCTCTAACGCTTTGCGCACTTACGATATCACCACTAACAACTACTTTTACCTGGATGTGCAGACCCAAACGGATGGAAACAAGTTCGCCGAGCTGGTCCTGGAAAAGCCGCTGGACCGGGAGCAGCAAGCGGCCCACAGGTACGTGCTGACCGCGGTGGACGGTGGTCAGCCTCCCCGGACTGGCACCGCGCTGCTGGTGGTCAAAGTGCTGGACTCTAATGATAACGTGCCGGTGTTTGACCAGCCCGTGTACACGGTGAGCCTCTCGGAGAACGCACCGGTGGGCATGCTGGTCCTACAGCTGAACGCCACTGACCTGGACGAGGGACTGAACGGGGAGATCGTTTATTCCTTCAGTAACCACATATCTAACCGCGTAAAGGACCTGTTCAGCATCGACCCGCGCACCGGGCGCATCGAGGTGCGCGCAGAGGTGGATTTTGAGGAGAGCAGCCTCTATCAGATCTTCGTCCAGGCCAAGGATATGGGGCCGAACGCCGTGCCCGCGCACTGCAAAGTGCTAGTCAAAGTCACCGACCTGAACGACAACGCACCGGAGATTACCTTCAGCACCGTCACCGAGTCGGTGAGCGAAAACGCGGCTCCCGGTACCGTCATCGCGCTGCTGAGCGTGACGGACCGGGACGCGGAGGAGAACGGGCAGATCCACGTGGAGATCCTCGGCGACGTCCCGTTCAAATTAAAAACGTCCTTTAGGAATTATTTCACCATCCTGACCGACGGCCCGCTGAACCGGGAGCAGGCGGACTCCTACTCCGTCACCGTGGTCGCGCGGGATAAAGGGACGCCCTCGCTCGCTGCCAGTAAGTCCATCCGAGTCCGGGTGTCGGATGAGAACGACAACGCGCCAACGTTTACGCAGGCCATATATGATGTGTATGTGACAGAGAACAACGTGCCGGGGGCGTACATACACGCGGTCACGGCTCTGGACCCGGACGTCGGGCAGAACGCGCTCATCAGCTACTCCATATTAGAGTGTGACATCCAGGGCATGTCGGTCAAAACCTACGTGTCCATCAACGAGGAGACAGGCTACCTGTACGCGCTCAGGTCCTTTGATTATGAGCAGTTGAAGGATTTCACCTTCATGGTCCAGTCCAAAGACGCGGGCGCCCTGGAGCTCTCTTCCAACGCCACGGTCAAAGTCATCATCGTGGACCAGAACGACAACGCCCCCGTAGTGCTGGCCCCACTGGGGAAGAACGGCACCGCCAAGGAGCCCCTGCCCCGCTCCGCCGAGCCGGGATACCTGGTGACCCGCATCGTGGCCATGGATGCGGACGACGGCGAGAACGCCCGGCTGTCATACAGCATCCAGAGGGGGAACGAGAACGGCATGTTCCGGATGGACTGGAGGACGGGTGAGCTCCGCACAGCGAGGCGGGTGTCGGTCAAGCGCGACCCCCACCAGCTGTACGACCTGCTGATCGAGGTGAGGGACCACGGTCAGCCGCCGCTTTCCTCCAGCGCCAGCGTGCTGGTGGTGCTGGTGGACAGCGTGGCCGAGGGCCGCGGCGCCGCGGACCGGGGAGGCACTGCCAAGGCCAAAGACGGGACCCTGGACCTCACACTCATCCTCATCATCGCCCTGGGCTCCGTCTCCTTCATCTTCCTCCTGGTCATGATCGTGCTGGCCGTGCGCTGCCAGAAGGACAAAAAGCTCAACATTTACTCCTGCCTGACCAGCGAGTGTTGCCTGGGCTGCAGCGCCTGCTGCTCGCGGCAGGGCCGGGCGCGCAAGAAAAAGCTCAGCAAGTCGGATATCATGCTGGTGCAGAGCGCCGGCAGCGTCGGCGGCGCTGGCACGGCTCAAGTCCCCGTGGAGGAGTCGGGGAGCTTCGGCTCCCACCACCAAAACCAGAACTATTGCTACCAGGTATGTCTGACTCCGGAGTCCGCCAAAACCGACCTCATGTTCCTAAAGCCGTGTAGTCCGTCTAGGAGCACAGACACCGATCACAACCCGTGCGGGGCCATAGTGACAGGGTACACAGACCAGCAGCCCGACATCATATCAAACGGCAGCATTTTGTCAAACGAGGTAAGAGTCCCTCTCATACCTACAGTTTAAACCCTCAGCATGTCTGAAGCCACTCACACACAGCTGAGACCTGGTCTCATTCTGTTGGAATACATGACAGATGTGTTTTCATACAAGAGTCTTCAACATTTACCCTCAGTTCACTGACATGTCTGCTCTACTAGTACATGGCTGTTATTGGGAGCTAAAAAACACAACATGCACTGACTTCTTTAAGATTAGACTCCCTGAGGGGGAGGCCGGATCTGAAACATTAAGGCTGCATGTTTGATGTTAATATAAAATCAAATCTGTGTATATTCATGTATGGTGGCTCAGAGGCTGCTGTGTGTGTGTGTGTGTGTGTGTGTGTGTGTGTGTGTGTGTGTGTGTGTGTGTGTGTGTGTGTGTGAGAGCCCCCCCTCCCCCAGCTTGAACTGTGTGGGTTTTCGATGGTGTGACAGTGATCATGTAACACCAGGTGGTCACACACTAAAAACTGGCCCTTCTCTTTCAGACCAAACACCAGCGAGCTGAACTCAGCTACCTGGTTGACAGGCCGAGACGTGTCAACAGGTAAATATGGAAAGACACTCTTGTCACATCTACCCCCCCCCCCCATGTTTATTGAACCTCTCGTGGGCCTACTGCTCCGCTCCATCCGTTGATAACTCTCGTTACTGTGATGATGATGATGCTGCGGAGGATGAGGATGGGGATGAAAACATCTAGAAACTGCTATAAATATATATAGGCTTCGATTTCACGCTCTCTTTTGTCTTTCAGCTCGGCGTTCCAGGAGGCGGACATGGTGAGCTCCAAAGACAGCGGCCACGGAGACAGCGAGCAGGGAGACAGCGACCACGACGCCACGAACAGAGGCCATTCCTCCGGTAAGAAGCGGCTTCTGCTGCAAAAGTGTGCGTGATCGGCCTCTTTCTCCGCTTGCTGGGTTTACTCGGTTCAAAGGGACAAATGGATGTCCCTCTGGCTTCTGTAGGACTGGAGTTAGCTGATTAGGAGGGGGGCGGGGGTGCAGGTTGCGGCCTGTCTCTCCTGCTGGGCTGCAGCACATGGGAGTTTGTATGTATGTGTATCCATTATTGCAGAGTTTAAACATTAAGAACTTTCCCCAGTGATCCCAGTACTCTGGGTAACATAGCTGACAGTTGCTAGGGCGGTGAATTAAAACATATATTTTAAATATAATTAAAAACAAATAAAAAACATAACCATGTACCCAACATAGCTGACAGTCCATAATACTTCTTGACAATGCACTACAGACATACTATTTATAAAAGAGAAGACACTTAGAGAGAAGTGACGTCCTGTCATGCTGCTCACAGGGTTTTTGGGACAAACCTTTTTTTAGTTGCAGGGTAATGGACATTAATAAACTGAGATATGTATTTCATTTCATAATTTAAAGTGAAACAAATTGTATTTTTCCAAAGTATTTAGATTTTAAAAATATGTAACATAAAGAATGCTAACTTGAATGGTTTTTAATCACTAAATGAAGGACATTGCATAGCTGTCACTGTAGGAACATCAAGACAAAGTCAAGCTAAATGAAATAAAGTGTCTCCATTTGAAATATGCGTTCCCTTAATCTTTTTAAATATGAGATTTAAAAAGAAGAGAAATAGCATGACCGTCAGTGGACATGAAATGTACTGAAGAAGTGAGAGCTCATTTGAGTTCGGGCTAACAACGCTGGTGCTGTTGTACGTTTGAGGCTTCCTGGTTTCCCTCTGGTGAAGAAGAAGAAGCTCAGCCTGGCTATTGACAGAACCCGATCCTGGTCCCTGTGAGCGCCCTTGATGGGCGTCTCTTCATATTTGCCCCCCCCCCGGCGCTGCAGTTTGGTACATGGTGGTGTTAATGAGGAGCCCACTCCCCATGAGCTCGGTCACTCGGTTGCTGGAGACCACTTGGCGTGCCGGGCTTCTTAATGAGGCGCTGGGCAGCGGACCAAATAGGTTGCTGCTCCATCGTCAGAAACAAAACAGACGATTCAGTCGTTCATTAGAATAATTAATGCGTTCACTCGTGCAAATGCTCTCTCTCCCTCTCCGACCACATTCTTCCATACCCATCCTTTTTTCTCTCCTCCTTCCTAAAGCAACCTATCTGAGCTCTTACAGCCTGGCCCCCACTGACTCCTCGGGCCCTCTGTAGAAAGGAGTCTGTCGTGGTCAGCACGGGGGCCCTCACATTCGGCCCCGGCTGGGTTTACACAGACCCCAGTGAACTGAAACAGCCCCCATGTATTAGCTCTAGCTAGCTCAGAGTCAGAACCCTCGCAACCGCTTCAGCTTTGAGTCTTTTTTCCCCCACTGTGGAAGATTGTCACTCCTAATGTGGGCCCGAGTCATCCAGCTGCTCCATGTGGAGGGACTCGTCCTATTTTGAGTGCATCAGCATTTGATGTGCGCGCTATCAGCTTCTGGTTCTGGTGTCGATGCCAAAGGGAGACTTTATGGACGGCTTACTTTGAGGAATATTAACCCTTTTAAGACAAAAAACATTGTTATTTCAAATCCTCTGATCATTTCAGAGGTTTGTGCTCTGCTTCCATGTCTTGTTTCAGACTCGTGGAAAGAAGACATGGATCTCTTTGTCTATTTGACCTGTAGATTTCTCCTCAATTCACCAAAAGTTACCATTACATTATGCCTCATTTGCATATTTTTCTTCAGTAGCTCTTACTGTCATTCCTCTCTTTATTCTGAAGGTTTGTTCAGATATCATTCAGAGCCTGATTTATGCAACAAGTTATTACTAAAAACATGGAGAAAATATTGTCTCTTTTTGATTTATGGAGTGATTTATATATATATACTGTATATATATATTTCCTCAGTAAACACCTTTGACTTTAATGTGTTAACACTATGACAGATTCAATGTTCAGATTTATGCTCTGGAATCATATGCAAATGAGTCCATATTTAATAAGATAATGCCTCATTTGCATGTTTAAATATAACATTCCTAATACAAGACATAATTGTATTAATGTCTGTAATCAGTGGAGGACGTTTCATGGCGATATCTAGCAGTTGAAACGTTTACCCTACTCACCTGTCGTGTCGGGGCTCCAGGACGTCCACACATGAGCCCCAGCTCTCTCCACACTCAACAGTCTGTGATACACGTCTCAGAAAGCCCTGCAGTCCAAAACCAAGACCTGCACAGAGAGCCTCTTCACGGCAGGCCGGAACTAAAAGATGGCACCGCAAAACTTCACCGGTTAATTACTGACAATTATTTTTTGTAATAATAAGAGTTTTTAGGTGTATGTTATGTTTAAATATGATTCCAGAACATTGGATGAAGCCAGGTTTAAAATTCTTCTTTCTAAATATTTTTACTAAGGGAATATATATACATACATACATATATGTATGAATCAAAAACAGACAATATTTTCTCCATATTTTTAGTAATAACTTATTGCATAAATCAGCCTCTGAATGAGATCTGAACAAACCTTCAGAATAAAGAGAGGAATAAAAGATATCTTATATAAGGACATTATTGGTGAAAATTATAAAAATGAATGTTACGTTTAAATATGCAAATGAGGCATTATGTAACTGTTGGTGGATTTAGGAGAAATCTACAGGTCAAATAGACAAATAGATAGAATCCATGTCTTCTTCCTCGAGTCTGAAACAAGACATGGAAGCAGAGCAACCATGTATTTTTCTTTTAATGTCGTCGAAACACGAGCAGCCGTACAAGAAGTGTTAACGAGTGAAATCAGGAACTCTCATGAGGAAGTATCTTATCAAAGATGATAAAAGAATCAAAATGTAACGGCACATTTGGCACAGTTTGAGAGGCTTTGCTGCTTTGGACACATATTTTCATTCTGAGGCAGCCAGCTGCTTTATGTCCTATTTAGAGTGCGTAAGCTCTTCCTCTTCACACAGCCTCACTGCGTATCTGTGTGCTGTGTCCAGGCCCGCCAGCACTTCACTGCTGACTTTGAGTACCCTTGGTGTGGCGATGGGAGACGGTTACTTTGTCGCCGAGTTATCAGCCGGGCTTAGTGCTTTTAAACAGATTATTTGCTCTGCATTAAGTCTTTGTTTGATTAGGATAATTGATAGCGTCCCACCAATGTGCTCCCGCAGTGCTGACGGAGAGAACACAGGCTTTTCCGCTCTGTGTGCTAATGCGGTTTGTCAGCGGCGAGGGTCCGCTGCAGCCACGTCACTGTGTAATAGATGCTAATGTTAAGTAAACACGTGTCCATGTCACTCGTCTCTCGGCTCTAAAGGGAAACAAACTCAATCTGTTTTTGTGCTGAGGTGTTGTATTTGTCCATTTAATCAGATTCATAGGAGCATATTGTTTTTTTTTCATCTTGGGCTGTATATGTTGAATTAAAGCATGAGCATCACACACTGACAGACAGATATTCCAATGACATCAGCTGGATGAAAGCATCCTCACAGAGGAGGATGCTGCTGTTCACCCTTTCTTTTTCTTACCGTGTTGGTGGTGGTACAGTATTGGTACAGGTACGTGGTGGTACAGTATGTTTGACAAGCAACCACTACGAGATTGTCGACGCAGCCGTTTGTGTTCTTGTTCCTGCAGCTGGCGGCGTTGTGGTGCCAACACTTTTTTATCCTTCAAGGACGCACTTAAAGAGTCAGAAAAATCAGCTGTTAAGGACATATGACCGGGATGAAACACACACACACACACACACACACACACACACACACATACTCAACACGGACTCAACAAAGATGCCGAAATTATATTGCAGGCTTTTCAGTGTGTGCTGGAGAGTGACAGAGAGGGGGAGAGAGAGAGAGAGAGAGAGATAAGGGGAGGATTTGCAGTAAAGGTCAAAAGCAGGAATCAAATGAACAATTACTGCACATTAGGTGTCATTACACAGTGCCGTGTGCAGGTATGTGTGGGGTTGGAGCGGTGGTGATGATGTGGTGATGATGTGGTGATGATGTGATGCCTGTTATACTTTGGTATGAGACCTACTAACTGCCTCTCCTACTGTAACACACTGTTGTCATATATGCATAATGTGCTACTTTTACAACACGTCTATGGAAAACAGCCCACAGCGATTCTGTTTACATTTCTGAAGCTACGGCCCTCTCAGTCGGAACACAAAGACATATACACAAAATATCCCAAATCTCATGCACTTCATTCCAAACGGCATTATCTAGTGTCTTTGGCATTTCCTTCGTAGCGCGCTGTAAATATAGAACATTCTGGTTTTCTTATCTGAACTTTTCTTTTTTCATACGAGTGAGCGACGTCAGATCCAGCAAACGCTGCTGGCTTCTGATAACCGTGTGAATGAGCAGAGATAACATGATGAATGACACCTGTGCGTTCATGTGAACTGAACATTTGCATAATTAATGCTCCAATAACGCCGTGTAAGGCAACGTGTCCCGCCCCATGTGTCCTGTATAGAAGTCCTGCCTTCAGAGATCCATGAAGGGAAGTTTTAACAGCGCCAGCAGCAGAGTGAAGGGACCTGCTAGAGACAAAGGACCGGGGACATGAGAGCGCAAACTCAAAGTAATGACATAATCCGTTAGTAAAACACGTAGGATGGATAACAGCAGAGTAATGTCACATGACTGCTACGACTTCTGGACCAATCAGACATCGTGAGAAAATACAAAGTACAAGAAAATTGGAGATTGCTCCAAGTTTTCCTAAATAACTCGTATAAATCACTAAAGAGGGAATGTGTTTTAACTGAAGACAATATGAACATAGTAACTGTATTTTACTGTAAACATAATACAGTGTATTGTAATTACAGTCCTCTCACTCGGCCTTCATTGTTGTTCACATCAAAAAGAGCAACCAACCCTGAACTCCTGTTTATAGGCTCCAGGCTGGGATTTCTAAATGATCTACTTGGTGATTTTCACAGGTGCATTCTGGGGGCAGGTTATTGATTATTGAGTCAGTCATTTTGTTAATTGTGCCACAAGTACTAGTTGTTGTGTCTTCCCAATTGCAAAACCAAAGAAAGAAACTTTAATGAATGACCGAAATGGAAAAACTCAGATCTGTTTTTGTAAGAATAGAAATATGATATTGTATAAATACTCCACAAGCAGTGAAATCAGTTCAGTGTCTCACTCAAGGACACTTTGACATGTAGACAGGAGACGGTAGTCGAACCGCCAACCTTGTGGTTTGAGGACGACCCGCTCTTCTCACTTATTCAGGGCCTCTTACATATATTCATACATATTTCATTACTTACATAGATTTTGAGTGTCGTGTTCCTGCTTTCAGACACACTGATTTTATAGCCGAAAGAATATATGGATGTAAGATGTATGCATGCATGCATGAATATAT